>NC_067400.1:449900323-450147823 GCF_016432865.1 Antechinus flavipes
TCCAAATAAGTTTTCTTAAGAAAAATTGTCATTTCTATTTTGTTTTTATTTCTTACAGTGAATATAAGTAAATTTTAGAATTTTTTTCTTCCCTGTTGAATAGGGAACATGAGAAGTTTTACTGAAAGCCAAGGAGCAAGGGGATAAAAATAATTGGAAACATGTCAACCAATTTTATTTTTCTCTATGGTAAAACCTCATAATAATTCCAGATACCCTAAAGTGGATTGGGGAGCTTCAGAAGGTAATAGACTTCTTTGAAGTGATTTTTTTTTCTTTACTGAGGCAATTGGGGTTAAGTGACTTACCCAGGGTCACACAGCTAAAAAAAGTATTAAGTATCTGAAGCTGGATTTGAACTCAGGTCCTCAGGTCCTCCTGAGTTCAAGGCTGGCACTCTATCCATTGTGCCATCTAGATGCCTCTTTTAAGTGATTTTAAAACAAAGCTAAATGACCATCCTTTGATAGATGTTATACAAGGGATCCCTGTCTGGGCATGGGTTGGACTAAATGATCTGTAAGACCCTTTCCAATTAGAGATTTTATAATTCTGTGACTCTATGGGTTAAACCTTTAATTCTCTGAGATTAGAATAGAAATTCAACACTTAAGAGGCAGAAGGTAAAAAAAGGTTTGTGGGTAAGCAAAGATATACATCTCAAAAATTTTTAAATACACATTTATTTTCACTTTTTTATATTTAAGATTATCTGAATTTCTTTCAATTATTTAAAATCATTATTCCAATAAGGAGTACATAGCCTTCACCAGACCACTAAAGAGAATGATGACATACATACAAAAAGGTTAAGAGGCCCTGTTATAAAAAGATACAGCTGGTATAACAGAAGACAGATGATATGGCACAATTAATGCATGTAAAGTTTCTTGTAAACAAATATCAGTAAAACTTATTACTATTCCTATTATTGTCATAAAAACAACACATATTCAATAAGCTGCAAGAGATGAAAATGGAGGAAAATAGTCCCATTAACAACAATAAAGAGTTACTTACTATAGATTTATTAAATGCCAAGCATTTGCTAAGTGGCTGGCAAGCAAAGAAAAATCAATAAACAAATACTTATATTCAAAGAAATTTATATTCTAGTGAATGAAGGTGAATACAACTTCATGGATATTACTGAGACTTGATAGCATGTGCCTCATGACTCTGTAAAGGGGTTATATTTGATTCAAAAACCCTGAGGGTCTTCCCCTCCCAGAATGATATTTTTAACCAGATAGAGAAGCCATTTTTTGCCTCATTTCTTAGTCAGCCTTAATCTCTGAATGGGTATAGCTTCAGAGTGAGACCTGGGAAAAACATTAGCTTTAAAAAGGCCAAGGTGCATCCAGGGCCATCTCCAGTCATCCTGATCTATCTTATCCCTGGACTCAGATAACTTTGGAGGAGCAAGATTGGTGATTTTGCACAATCCTGCCTCACTTAAAGTCAATTCACTTGCAAGATATATATACTTGGTTCAAAGGGATTAGGCAGAAAGAAATGAAGTGACACTGAAGTTCAAGAAGATAGTGAAATTGGTAGAAATTCATGAACCTTGTAATGGAGTATTTATACTGTACTGTAAGAAATGATCAATAGGCTGATTTTAGGAAAACATGAAAGATTTATATGAAATAATGAGAGTGAAATGAGTAAAACCAGGAAAACATTGTATACAGTAAAAGCATTATTATTCAAAGAGTAAATGTAAATGACTAAGTTATTCTTAGTTATATGAATATTCAAATCAAGGAAGATGCCATCACCTCCAGAGAAAGAACAGATAGATAGATAGGGACATATGTGTGTTGGTGTGTGTGTGTGTGTGTGTGAGAGAGAGAGAGAGAGACAGAGAGAGACAGAGAGACACAGAGAGACACAGAGACACAGAGAGAGAAACAGAAAGAGAGAGAGAGAGAGAGGAGGGAGGGAGGGCGGGAGGGAGAAACTATATAACTGAGGATAATGGCTTCCAGATAAAGGGACATGATAGTCTCACTGTACTCTGCACTGATCAATGTCTGGAGTACTTTGTGTCATTATGGAAATCATGGTTTAGGAAGAATGTTGATGAACTGAAGGCTGTCCAGAGGAGAGCAATCAAATGGCATCCTTATGCTGTAAGGATTGCTTGAAAGAGCTGGGGATATTTTACCTAGGGAAGAAAAACTTTAAGTATTTGAAGGGTTATCACATGAAAGACAGATTAGGTTGGCCCTAAAGTATATAACCAATGGCAATTGATGGAACGTACAAAGTGACAGATTTAGATTTGACATCAGGGAAAAGAAATTCTAATGATTAAAAATATAATTTTAAAAATGAAGTTAGAGAAAGTGATAAGTCTTTCCTTCTTGGAGGTCTTGAAGAGAAACTGAATGACAACTAATTGTGTTTCTTGCAGTAAGAACTGATTTTCCCAATAGGTAGGACTAGAAAAACAATAAGGATTTACTCAAATTGCATATTTTGTGACTATTTGGTTGTGTGAATTTTCTGGTAATCCTGAAATCATGCCAGGTAGATTAATTCCTTTGTCACTTATGAATAAGACCACAAGAAGAAATAAAGTCTATGTAAGAAATTCTATTTACTCTGAGGCAGAAGTATCAAATATATCACAACATTTCTGAGTGAGTGTGACCTGAACTAGATTGATATTTATTGGGAAAATATTTAACAAAATTATTCAATCAATATGTAAACATGTTATTTTCCAAGTCAATATGGAGTCTTCAGGGATCTTTATATATGTCATTTAATGAATATTTTTCTATTTGAATTTGACACCACTTCTGTAAGACATATACAGGCCTAATTTCTTATAAAGCACCTTTCAAGATACAAGGGCATATCTCAATCATAAATATTAATACAAGATCTTAACATTTAGAAATGGCATTTGGGAAATTACATCGCATTTTAAGTGTTCCCAAGTTCCCAAGACACAAAAATCCTATCTTTTTAACACCATTATTCTTTTAGTGAATCTATAAGACTGAAAATCATGCATGCTACAATCTTTAAAGAATCATAATTGCAAGTGACCTAAAGAGCAAAGGAGAGCTATATAATAAAGGGAGGGGTATAAGTATCCTATAGCATTTGATCAATAATGACTTGGGTATAATCAATATTATGATTAAAATGAATATGAATAATATATTAATACATATTTACAAACAAAATAAAATACAAATAAAAATGTATAAGTATATTTATAAATATAAATATTTATTAATATAATTAATGTATTACATGGATAATATATATCTGGGAACTGTATGGCTGGAAAACAAGGTGGGACAGTCAGATGGTGAAATTAGAAATAAGAAATGGACACTCTAACTGCTGAACTTTTACCCACAGAATGGCAGCAGGCCCAGAGGAAGCCCAGGAGCTTGAGAAGACTCTTAAATAAGGGTTTCTCTTAAACTCATGTAGACTGAGAATGGATAAAAAGGCTATGATCTAAATCACTAGGTAGAATAGTCACATTACTGAGTTAATGGATCTAGATGAAATATTCTAAAAAAAGGAAATTATATCTCAGAGGAATGAACTTGATTTTGATGTTAAGAATAAAAAGAACTGGTTAGATAAAACTTGAATTTTGGATCTAATAAAATTTTAATTGCAATCAAATTCCTTTAGTAGAACATCAAAATTAAAATTCTGCTTTTCACAGGTTTCCAATTATATTTATTTCTGCCATCTGGCAATTTGGTATGTAACTATTTTCATTCATGTCTTCCTTTTTAAAAGCATCTCCATACTTTATGTTCAATGTCTGTTAACCTACAAGTGTGCCTTAACCCTAGTTGTCCTGTGATTACTCACCTTCAATCTATTAAGTAATCATTTTTATCTTAATGATTGTTTGTTTTGACCTCTGAGGACTTCTTTTTCCAAGATAGAATGAGACTTCTAATAAATTGTCAATGCACTTTAATCTCCTTAAATGACAAAATGCTGTTCCTTGATGTCCCACAAAAGATCATCACCTGTTTTCTGACAGTTTTCTTCAGGCCTATCTATGAATCATACGCCTTTCAAATGTAGTTCTGGGGGCCTGTGGCACTGCTCAGGCAGCAGACCCACCCCACTCCTTGTGCCTGGGACACATGCCAGTAATTCTTAATAATAAGTTCTCCTGCCTTGTACTCTATCACTAAGCAATCACAGCAAACCTAAGGAAAAGCATCAATGGAAGCCTTTCATTTCCCACTCTGCTACAGTATATTTGTTCAGAGCTTTCCACAGAGACTTAAACAAAGAATTTACTGCAGGGTTTGTATATTCATGCAAATCTCATATTTCCCTAGACTATCCCCTTTGTTCCTCCAGATGCTGAGAAAGTTCTGTTTGCTCTTATCGTTGGTTTTAAAGGATTTTAATGCAAACGTGTGGCTGGCAGAAACACTGTATTCTTCTGGAGCCTTTCCTTCAGGTTTTGTCAAAGGGAACTATGTTCTTACACTCTCTAGGTTCCTTGTCATAAGAGTTGTTTTCAACATGTGTAGAATTAGGTTGCTACTAGAGACAAAACAGTCATGAAATATTTATTCTCTGTTGCTTAGAATTCACTGTAGATAGGGAGAATGCATGACATGGTAGAGATGAATGGATTTGGAGCCAAGAGCCTTTGATTCTGGTCCTGACCCCACTACTGACTAGCTGAATGACCTTTTTTTTTTTTTTTTCTTAGCTGCTCTCTGGACTTCCTATTCCTTCTCAGTCAAATGAGGAATTTGGTTTAAATCACTGGAATAAAATGTTGGAAAGGACTGCAGACATCCTCTAATTCAGGGATTCTTAACCTTTTCCTGTGTGTCATGGTTCCTTTTGATAATCTGATAAAATGAGCATAATGTTTATTTTAAATAATAATAATTACCATTATTATCATTAAAGAAGGAAATACTTAATTTCAATTAGATGCTAGTGAAAATAGAGTTGTAATTGCTTTTCCTGTACAATCTTATAGACATCCCACTCTGGGGTGAAGGGAGACATACCTTTTGCAATTTCCCCTTCATGTACTTACTAAATCAGCCCTTACTAAAAGTACATCCCAAGACTGCCTGTTCTACTCTGGGGACCCCTAAAAATTGGGAAGCTATTGCCACATCCAGTTGAAATCACTTTTCTACTTCTATTCATTATTCCCAGTTCTGCCTTCTAGGGCCAAGCAGACACCTATCACATTTCTCCCAAGTCTTTTATTTAGTGTTCACATTTCTTTCAGTCCTTACTTTTATATCTGGATCTTGAAGCTATGCCTTAGATAAGAGGTGTCAAACAAGCTATGTTGGGGGTCACTGAAGGCCCACAAAACTCTTGGAGATAACTCAAACCACATTAAAATGTAATGGATAAATATTTAATAAAATATATAAAAATACAATTTGCTGTTGTTAAATCATTTTCAGTCATCTCTGACTTTTTGTGACCCCATCTGGAGTTTTCTTGACAAAGATACTTGAGTAGTATGGCATTTCCTTCTCCAATTCATCTTACAGATAAGGAAACTGAGACAAATAGAATTGTAATTTGCCATGGATCACACAGTCAATAGGGATCTGAGGTCAGATTTCAAATCAGGAAAATGAGTTTTCCTGACTTCTGGCCTGGTACTCCATTCACTGAACCATCCAACTGCCCTCAAAATATTATAAAATATAGGTAATATCACATTTTAAAATCAAATCAATATACAAAAATACCAGGATTCTCATATGTAGATTAATGACCCCTGTTTGTATTTGAGTTTGAAAGTCTTGCCTTAGATGCCTATGCTTTCCAGTTGCAAATTTCCATGATTTAGTGGTGACATCATTGGAGGAAGACAGTGATCTATTCTTAATTTACCCATTGTCAATCCTCAGGTTTCTTGTCCTTGCTTTTTAGGACATGTGGGTATTTTACACTGACAGAGAAATCCAAATAAAGCCTTGGTATGTTCTACTTTTGTGGATTTGGGAGTACTTGTTCAGTTATCTGAACTTGGAATATCCTACCCTCATTGAATGGGTGAGCACTGATAGCCCCACAATGATAGATATCAGTTTAACATAAAATAAGGGCCTGCTTGAGTTAGTTTATATTGTCTCAGAGAACTGATTTTTAAATTGTTGGTGTGACCATTTATTCCTTGAAAATAATAGTTATGTGGAAAAAACATTTTTACAGTCAAAGGTTCTGATAAAGGCCTCATTTCCAAAATATATAGAGAATTGACTTTAATTTATAAGAAATCAAGCCATTCTCCAATTGATAAATGGTCAAAGGATATGAACAGACAATTCTCAGATGAAGAAATTGAAACTATTTCTAGCCATATGAAAAAATGCTCCAAGTCATTATTAATCAGAGAAATGCAAATTAAGATAACTCTGAGATACCACTACACACTTGTCAGATTAGCTAGAATGACAGGGAAAGATAATGCGGAATGTTGGAGGGGATGTGGGAAAACAGGGACACTGATACATTGTTGGTGGAATTGTGAACACATCCAGCCATTCTGGAGAGCAATTGGGAACTATGCCCCAAAAGTTATCAAACTGTGCATACCCTTTGATCCAGCAGTGTTTCTACTGGGCTTATACCCCAAATAGATACTAAAGAAAGGAAAGGGACCTGTATGTGCCAAAATGTTTGTGGCAGCCCTGTTTGTAGTGGCTAGAAGCTGGAAAATGAATGGATGCCCATCAATTGGAGAATGGCTGGGTAAATTATGGTATATGAATGTTATGGAATATTATTGCTCTGTAAGAAATGACCAGCAGGATGAATACACAGAGGACTGGCGAGACTTACATGAACTGATGCTAAGTGAAATGAGCAGAACCAGGAGATCATTATATACCTCAACAATGATACTGTATGAGGATATATTCTGATGGAAGTGGATTTCTTCGACAAAGAGAAGATCTAACTCAGTTTCAATTGATCAAGGGTGGACAAAAGCAGCTACACCCAAAGAAATAACACTGGGAAATGAATATAAACTGTTGGCATTTTTGTTTTTCTTCCTGGGTTATTTCTACCTTCTGAATCCAATTCTTCCTGTGCAACAAGAGAACTATTCAGTTCTGCACACATGTATTGTATCTAGGATATATTGTAACATATTTAACATGTATAGGACTACTTGCCATCTGGGGGAAAGGGTGGAGGGAGGGAGGAGAAAAGTCGGAACAGAAATGAGTGCAAGAGATAATGTTGTAAAAAAATTACCCAGGCATGGGTTCTGTCAATAAAAATTTATAATTATGAAAAAAATAAAACAAAAAAGAAAATAATAGTTGTAATATGTCTAACATTTATATAAATCTTACCATGGGCCAAGTACTATACTATGTGCTTTACAATTATAACCTTATTTAATCATCACAACAAGCCTGGAAGATAGTTGATATTATTGCACTCATTTTACATATGAGAAAATTGAGGGAAACAGAGGTTTGTTACCCAGGATAACACAATAAGTGTCAATATGTTATTGTAAAACTTAGGTTAAATATTTGTTAATAGATTCTCCCCAAAAATTTCCATTTAATTTCTTAGGCCAACCCACTATATATCTAAACCACGATGAGGAAAGAGATGATGTGGAAGGAATAACTACTTGGTAAAGCCAATTATCAGATTATCTTTTCTTACTACTTGTCACAGAAATTTTAAAATTGTTTCTGCATTATTAAGACTTAAGTGGAAAAATCTCATTTACTTGTCCCAAACAAATGAAATAGGGGAATCTTTTAAGAATGCTAGTCATCCTTTTGCCTTGACACACTCTCCTTTAATAATTGAAAACTAACTTTACTGGGCTTATAAGATAGTTAAGTCTAATGAATAGAAGCATTAAGAAGCTGTTAAGAAACCATTCCTGTGTCAGAGAAGAGAAGCAATATATCTCCTAGGGTGAAATTGCCATTCCTATGGCCTGACTAATTATTTGCCTACTTTTGGGAGGAATAGGGAGGAAGATGTTGCAACTGAACTCTGGCCTGAAAATCTGGAATAATTGCAAACTATACTAACATAACAGATTTTTTTTCTAATTTTGCTATTCTATTATGTTATCTGTTCCTAGTTAAGGAAAGTAAATCATTCTGATGCAATTGAAGTACCCTAAGATAAATATCTATGTTCCACTTTCTGCTATAGGCAACAGGTGTCAGTGTTCCTTCCTGCGAAAAAAAGCATCTTGGGAAATACAACAAAATGCTTTTTTTCTACAGTGAGCTAGCATGATATAAAATGGGAAATGGTCACATTTATGCAAATAAATATATCACAAACCATCTTAAGACCACAGGATTTGCAGAGAAAGAAATTTAGAAACTACCTAGTACATATTACAAATGAAAATATTTCATTTTGCAAATGGAAAACTCAAGACCCAGAAATGTAGGGTGACTTTAAAGACCTCTTCCCCTCCCTCCTTCCTTTCCTTCTTTCCTTTCTTTCTTCCTTCCTTCCTGCCTGCCTGCCTTCCTTCCTTCCTTTAGTAACAGTAATACAAGTAAGTGAAGATTTAGTGTTTTAGGGAGAGAAAAAGTACAAAATGAGTCAGGAAAGTCTTCTCTTTCTTGGGTGGATCAGTACATAACAGAGTGGTGAATTTGGAGTTAAAAAGATTTACAAATCTCACTTCAGATATACAAGGTAATTTGATAAGGGAAGGAACTAGAAAATGAGGAATAGATTAGAAGTCAAGTGTAGTTTGGAGATGTTAAATTGTCCTGGCATCCAGGATGCTTGGCTTATAGATCTGAATGAACCATTGGCTCTCTCTATAAGTTTATGGAAGTCTTATTTTTCCATGTCTTAGCATCCTAATCTGTAAAATAAAGATTATTAGATACCATCTTTTCCCCCCAAGTCTTCATATGATTGCCATGAAGATGAGTGATCCAATATATAATAATTCATTTGACCTTGAATTTGTACCTTGCCTAGAACTTAACATTTGAAGTAAGTCTTAAAAGAAGCTAGAGTCAAACCCAAGAATTATATGATCACAATTACAAAACACTTCTCACACAAATAAAGTCAGATCTAAACAATTAGAAAAATATCAATTGCTCATGGGTAGACCGAGCTAATATAATTAAAATGACAATTCTGCCTAAATTAGTCTACTTGTTCAGTGCCATACCAATCAAATGCCAAAAATTATTTTACAAAACTAGAAGAAAAAATATCAAAATTCATCTGGGAGAACAAAAGGTCAAGAATATCAAGAGACTAATTTAAAAAATACAAAGGAAGATGGTGTAGCAGTATTAAACCTAAAACTAGATTATAAAGCAGAAGAAATCAAAACCATTTGGTACTAAGAAATAGAGTGGTAGATCAGTGGAATAAATTAGATATATACAACATAATAATCAAAGTCTATAATCATCTAGTATTTGATCAACCCCCAAACTCCAGCTTTTGGAATTAAAAAATCAGTATTTGACAAAATTGCTGGGAAAATCAGAAATTAATGTCAGAAATTTGGCTTAGATATGGCTTTCAGCTCATACCCCATATTAAAGTAAGGTCAAAATGGGTACATGATTTAGGAATAAATGATAATACCATAAATAAATTAGGAAAGCCAGGGATAATTTATCTATCAAATCTTTGAAAAGTGAGGAATTTATTATCAAAGAAAAACTAAAGACTATTATGAAAAACAAAATGGACAAATTTGATTACAAATCAATTTTTTAAAATTTTGCTAAATTAAAAATTTTGCACAAAAAAACTACAACAAAAATAATATTAAAAGGAAAGTACCAATCTAGGAACAAATCTTTATAGCCAGTGTTTCTGATAAAGGTCTCATTTATAAAATATATAAAGAACTGTGTCAAATTTATAAGAATACAAGTCATTCCCTAATTGATAAATGGTTAAAGAAATATGAACAGGCAATTTTCAGATGACAAAATTAAAGCCTTCTACAATCACCTAAAAAAATCACTATTGATTAGAGAAATGTAAATTAAAACAGCTCTGAGGTATCACCTAATACCTCTCAGATTGGCTAAGATAACAGGAAAAGATAATGATAAATGTTGAGGAAGATATGGGAAAACTGGGATACTAATGCATTGTTGGTGGAATTGTGAAATGATCCAACCATTCTGGAGAGCAATCTGGAACTATGGTGCATACCCTTTGACCCAGCCGTGCCATTACTGGGTCTATATCCCAAGGAAATCTTAAAGGAGGGAAAAGGATCCACTTGTGCAAAAATATTTGTAGCAGCTCTTTTTTGTAGTAGCAAAGAATTGGAAGATGAGTAGATGCCCATCAATTGGGGAATGGCTGAATAAATTGTGATATATGAAGGTAATGGAATGTTATTGTTCTATTAAAAAAAATAATGAGGAAGTTGATTTTAGAAAGATTTGGAAAGATTTACATGAACTGATACTGAGCAAAACAAGTAGAACCAGGAATACATTGTACACAATAACAGCAAGAATGTGCTATGACCAACTGTGAAAGACTTGGTTCTTCTCAGTGGATCAGTGATTCAAAGCAATCCCAATAGACTTTAGACAGAAAATGCCATTTGCATTCAGATAAAAAACTAAAGAGGCTGAATGTAAATCAACACATACTATGTTCACTTCTTTTTTCTGTTTTTTTTTCCTCTCACATGGTTTTTTCCTTTTGTTCTGATTTTTTTCTCTCTCAACATAAATCATAAAGCAATGTATATTAAAATAAACAAATAAATTTAAATTTTGAGAAAAAAATAGAATCTATTCCTACCTTTTCTTTACACTATTAAATTCCAACTCATGTATTAAAATCTGTAAGGAAAATTAAAACCAACAAACAAAACTCTACATAACTAACTTCCCCTTCTGCACCCATCAGCTTTTCAATTATTCCAAGCATTACTGATAATTAGCATCAGTAGCTTTGATTCTTGTGTTATTGGCCTTCCATCTCTGACATTTTACTGATCACAACATGCAACCTTCCTCTCTCCTAAAAGATTTTTTTAAGGTATTTAAGATTTTTTAAGGTTTGTTACTTTTTAAAGTATATCTTTCTCTTCATCCTTTAAATATTTTCATAACCAGGACCAATGAAGCCCTTGGAGCATTACTCATTTCTCTAATCCCCTCTCCAAGTACAGAAGTGGTAAAGAGAAAAGACTCTCAGTGAAGATCAGTTATTGTTGGAAAATCACACATCTGCACCTTAGTTCTTAGACATTCATTTTCTTGTCCGATATATTTGAAAGGTTTTTTTAAAAATCACCAAATTGTTTTTTGTCTTCTGTCTTTGCCACAGGTGAGATGGGTTATCAATAATCCTACTACTGAAAACATACATAAATTTGCCTAGAGTCTCATTCAACAGTGTTTGTTTCACCCTGCAAGGTCTAATTCACAGGTACAACTTTAGCATTTGTTTCCACTGCTTCTGTCAGTATACCAAAGATAAAGCTTTCATCAACTTGGATGAAATTATATTTTTAAACATTGATTTGAAGATTATTGGGGAGATCATTTCTATGTCTTTGGGAAACTATTTGATGTACTCAACTAAAGATGTTGTTGCATCTCTCTGCTAATTTGTACATATTTTTGAAGACTCATCTTCAAAAAATTAAATAATTCAAACAATTAAATGCAGAGAAGGAGAATAGAGGGGGGTGCTGCCTTGGCAGTCAGACTCTAAATGAGCTGATGACTCCCAGTGTAGGCTTGTTTCATTCCAGTGCTTAGCACAGCATCTGTCACATGCTTAATAAATGCTTATTGACTTCCCTACTTTTTCATCCCTCAATGTCCCAATTTGTGAAATAAACAAAGATAATAGAAATTTATAACTTCCTCCTGTCTCTTTACATGGCTATCATGAGGATAAGAGAAAATTCATTTACCTTTAAATTTATATATTACTTTAGCATTCTATAAAAAGAAAGATATTTTCTAATATTAGAGAGACATTTTGAGTTCATCCAAAAATATGATTTTTAAAAGCAAGATTATTAATAAAAAATAAAAACAAGATTATTTTCTTTTAAATCAGAGAAGGTATTTGTAGGTTTATTTGCAGCCTTTAAGAAGAAAAGCTCTGGCATATCATAGGAAGCTAATGATGGGCATCTTTCTGACTTCTTAACTTCTGGTAAAATAATAAGCAATACTATATGCTCTAGTTCAGTTATCTCAGTGGTTTCCATACATTAATTGAGGTCAAAGTGATTGGCTGCATTATGTAACTTCATAGATAGGCAGTTCTTTTCCCTATCCCCGTAACCATAAATGAGCTGCACACCAATTCCTGGACTATTATACAGGATGCCTCCAAAATATAATATAACTTAAGAAAAGCGTGTGAATGATTCAGTGAAACCCTTACCACTACTATGAGAAATAGTTCAAATTGATCCCAGAATCATCTAAACCCTGATAATGTTTTGTAATTCTTCATCTTCTCAGTCAGATTATAGCCTCCTTGGGAACAAAGGCTAGATCTCTCTCTAACTCTGTGTCTTTTTCAGTCAGTACGACAGAGTCTCTCACATAGTAGGTATTCAGTAATCATGAATTAGAATTAAATTGTAAATGCTTAACCCCTGACCGTAATTGAGTCTCCATATGTCAAAATACCACATTTTTATGATCAAATGGTTTGAAACCTACACACTGTCCTAACAAGGGAAATGTGTCTTTAAAACTAACCTTAATATTATATAATAACTCATTTGTCGCATAAAATTGAAGAACTAGGACCATGTGGTTCTCTCATTTTACTCTTTTATAATTAATTTGTAAGGTGGTTCATTTGTGTGCCCAAACATAGTCTATCTGGTTTTGAAATATTGGAAATTTTTTGATTTTCTTTGAAATCATCTTAAAAGAGTAAAGCATTGCTACTGAGAGTTATGAAATAATCTCAAAGGCAGCTGGAAATTCATTTATCACGTTAATGCAGGAAGATAAACAAGGGTAGTGAACAAAGGCACTCCATTCTACTGCAGCAGAATTATATTTGAGCAGGGGCCATAGGTTTATTTGAGGAAGCTACAGAAATGTGAACATTGATCTTGCTTTCAGCAGCTGCATTCTCAAATTGTCCAAAGATGCAGAGTCCTTTTCACTTTCTGTACTCTTTTCCAAACAGAGAACTAAATTCTTCCAGCACCTAAAGTCTTCCTTGAGACTACCTCAGGCATGCCTGCGGGCTGCTAGAATACAATCAGCCTACTGGGTTAGGAAGGCTGAGCAGAAATAGATTTACGTACTCTGTGAAATGTAATTGAACTTTCCCACACAAGCTTAACTTTCTTTGAGTTATAAATTTGTGTAATCTGCTATCAGCTCTTCCCACCCCCCTAAGATCTATATGAATGGGGTTCAATTTGGGGACAACTGAAAAATAATGTCTTTGGCTCTTTTTGTTCCTTTTTGTTCATAGCTTCCCTTGAAAATCTCAAAATATAGCTCATGTGTAAGTTTCTTACTGATATGAGTAAAATGGTCCTTGGCTCTTGTGCAAGCGTTTAAGAAACACTGTATTTCAGATATCTTCACTGTTTATTTCAACCCCACTGAAGTCAGTCAGTCAGTAAGCATTTATTCATTGCTTACTATATGCAAAAAATGATGCTAAATTCTGGGGATACAAAGAAAGGCAACAAAAATAGATAAAATAATGGTCCCTGTCCTCAAGGAGCTCCCATTCGAATAGAAGAGACTGTAAATAATTGATATAGATATGAATGTATATACAAATATATATCTATATTTATATCCAACTAGCTAAATCTATATACAGTCAAATGAAAGAGAATCTTCTGAGGAAAAATGTTCAGCAAAGGAAGTGAACCGGGAGAAGGATACATAAGGTGAGATTTGAGCTGAGCTGAGTCTTGAAAGAAAGTAAATAAAGTCAAGATGAGAAGAGAGAATTTCAGACCAGGAGAACATGGGTGGGAGGAAGCCAGTGAAAAGGCATAAAATTGTGAATTCAAGTTTTCAGGGCCTTTAAATGCCAATAGGATTTACTATACGACCTAGGAAGCAATAGGAAGCCACTGAAGTTTATTGAGAAGTGTAGGCATGTGACATGATCAGACCTGAGCCTTAAGAGAATCACTTTGGTAGCCAAGTGGAAGAAATGTGTGGAGTGGGAGAATTGTGGGAGAGAGGACAAAAAAACTATTGCAATGATTCAGGTGACCCAAACCTATAATAGGCTGGTAGCTATGTGAGGACAGAGAAGGGGAATGTTTGAAAATCGTTGTGAAATTAAAAATGAGCAAAATTGGCAATAGATTGGCTATGTGAGGTAAGAGTCCTGAGTGACAATGAAGTTTCAAGCCTGGGTAACAAGGAAGATAGCACCCTCACTAGTAATAGCGGATATTAGAAAAGGCAAGAGTAGGGGGAAGAGGAGATAGTGAACTCTGTTTCGGACATGGTGAGCTTGAAATGACATATTCCATAAAAATATAAACAACATCAATATTTCATAGTAATTCATTAAAAATCAAAAACAATTCTTTTCCAGTGAATCTTTTTTTTTAATGGAATCATATGATCCTCAGGATTCATAGTTCTATCCTGTTGCTTGAAGCCTTACAGAAAGGAAAAGAATTTGGGGTCAGTTCTTGATTCTCTTTTCCACAATTTCCATCATTACAAGATCTTTCTTTGGAACTCAGGAGAAGTGGTTCATGGTCACCAGAAGATCTCTGCCCATGGTCTCAGATCTTGGGTCTGCCTCAACTCTCTCTGATATCTCTGGCTTAAATCTAGTGCATCCATCTATTCTCTTCCATGGGCCTTTATTGTTGTTCACTTGTTTCCATCATATCCAATATTTTGTGATTCTGTTTGGGATTTTTTTGGCAAGGATAATGGAGTAATTTCTGATTTCCTTCTCCAGTTTCATTTTATAAATGAGGATACTGAGACAAACATAAAGTAACTTTCTTGGGGTCACATTGCCTGAAAGCATTTGAGGCTAGATTTGAACTCTGGAAGATGAGTCCTTGATTGCAAGCCTAGTGCTCTATCCACAGCACCACCTCCCAGCCCTTCATAGACCTATGCAGCTCAAGTATGCAATAGTCTCACTTAATCAAATCATATTGGATTCTGAACTATAACCTTTTATCCAGTGCTTAGCACAGGCCCTGGCATAAAGACGATGCCTAATAAATATTTATTGATTGACTGATTGATCCTCAGGAGGCCATGTCAGGTAGTCAGATTCCAGACACTCCTCACCACAAATCAAGAGGCATCATCAGAGTTCCAATTCAGCTGTTGGTGATCCTGTGCCTAGAAGAAGCTGTAATGGTTTGTTTCTAACTATAGAGAGGCTGATAATTGTTATAAAAAATAAAGAGCAAATAATTAGCCTTTATATAGCATTTTAAAGTTTACAAAGCACTTTTCAAATATATTTGATCCTCACAACAACACTGAGGTAGGCTCATAGGTGAAAGAATGATGAAAGAATATAGGATAAGAGACTTGCCTGAGATCACATGGATATTAAATGTCAGAGGTAGGATTTGAATACACATCTTCCTGACCCCAGGTCCAGCATTCTCTCCAGTTTTCCATTGCTGCATCTCTATATAATCAGTGTCCCTCATGAACATCCTTAGCCTTTAAATTCATCAAGTTGATCACAGGTTCCTTTGGTCATTTGCTCTACATCTATAAAATATCAAAATAGGACTATTTTGCAGACACCATTTCTCATTCCTATTATTTTTCTTGTTCTTTTGTGTGCATCTTTTTGTGTGATCTTTCATAACTGTTATTTAATCAAGTATATAATCAAGTGTTCATCATTCACCACATCACAGGAAAGCGGGCATGCAAATTGTTATAAACATTAGCATCAACTTAACTCAATAAATATTTATTAAATATTCTCCCTTTACAGAGCTCTGTTCTAGGCTTCAGGGTATATACAAATTTTAGATATAACACAGTCCCCACCTTCTTGGAGTTTATAGTCTAGTAGCAGAATATGTCACCTGCACAGATCAATATAATGCCAAAAAAAAAAAAAAAAAAAAAACCTCCCTAAGGTTATAAGAAGTCTCCAGAGAGTATTAAGTGTAATGCGACTATTAATCAGGGCAACAAGGAATGCTTCCTGAATAGGTGGCATTTAAGTTTTGACTTTAAATTAGGTATAGAGCGGTACTATGAAAGGTAGTCTAGGTATGGGAAATTATATGCATGCAGGTGTACCATACTATACATGGAAGAGGAATAGTCCAATTGGGTGGAAGCATAGGGAACTACTGAAAGATTATGAGCAGAGAAGGATAAATATAATTCTATGCCTAAGAAAAATGCAAAAGATGATAGTGATGCAAAAGAAATTGGAAATAGAGGGAAGGTGGGAGATCTATTAGGAGGCTATTTATGAATCTTGGGTCTGTTTCTTACTAGTATTCTGATCATTTGTAAATAATTTCCCCATTATTGACATCAGTTTCTTCATCTGAAAAATGGGGAGATTGGTAGTATGAGGGTAGTTGATCCCAAAAGCTCTTTCCAACTTAGAATCTTGATTTTATAATAGTATTTAGGCTTGATTTTAGATTTTCTTTTTGGGATTTATACTTGAATGCAGAAGTATGACACCCTTTGGCAATTTATAATTAAACTAATGAAGTCACATTAATAAGGATTTGAGCTGGAGAAGAGTGAGAAAACCAATTAGCTTTTCCATTTAAGACCCCTTACTGAACTCTTCCATGCTCCCCATTCCTTGTTAGGAGGAGAAGGCTACAAGTTTCAAAAATACCTGTCTTAGCTCCATTTGAAGCAAAAAAAAAAAGTCTCAACAAGATCTCAGGAAGATATGAGTTTTTTTACAACATCTTTGCAGAAATATTTTGGTTTCAAAGCACTTTGGAAGTGGCCAGGCTTTTCTGAAACCCCTAAGCCTAAGGAAGAAGTCAGAAAGGGGTAATTCACCCAATACTTCAAATAATCAAAAGATGATGACACTTGTCGTGTGCTTTGGCTTTCAGAATTGCAGAGTGCCCAGCTAGTGATAATTATTGTCCTTTTACCTGTAAATTTGTTTGAGGAAAGTTTTAAGATGCTTTTGATCTAAAACTCTTTGTTAGTGTTATGTTTCCCTTGACAAAATGAAACAGCCCTCTGCTTTAATGACCACAGAGGCTGAAGAAAGTATTTGGCTGCCACTTTCTCCCTGTTCTAGGGAACTGTATCTGTCCGCACAAACTGCTTCTGTCAGCTCCCCTCCACACCAGTCAAGTGACTCTGGCCTTCCACCTTAGTGACATCAAAGGCTTAGAGTGACTTTGAAAGAACAACTCTGCTGGGCCTTTGTCATACCGCTTGCCATCAGAGTTCACCCTTTGTTCTCTCCCCCTGTGATTGTGGAAACTTTCTGTTTTCCTTGCACAAGGCTGCTTTGTACATAGGATCAACATCCCTCATAAACTCCATATTACCAAAATGCTCCATTCCACTAGAGTCTCTGAAAAGCAGTCATTGGAAAACTAATCAGTTCTCTTGGCTTTTAATTTTTTCTAAAGGTCAAATGCAAGCTTCTCATTTTATTACAAAGCATTTCCATCCTTTCAAACAGTGAATTTTACTTCTTTTACCCCCAAATTAAAGTAGCTATTATAGAGGGTCCTTGCCAGTGTGAATTTAGTTCATCTCCATATCTTTGCTTTTAAGGAATTTACAGTCTAATAGGCATAAAGCTAAAGATGGAGTTATCAGCTAGGATAACACAAATGCAGATAAAAGGTTGAGTAATTTGGGGTGGAAGAGATCACTTTCACTGGTTGGGTGGGAGGAAGGAGAATCAGAGTAAGTAAAAGGGGTTAGGGGAAGATGTTGTACAGAGAATAGTACCTGAGTTAAGCCTTGAAGGGAGGGAGCAACCCATTAAAGTATGTGGGACATCATATGCAAGGGCATAAAAGAGGCTAAGTAAAACAGGGTCAATCCAATTTGCCCCAAATATAGAGGAGGCAAAGGAGAATAAAATCAGAAAGAAACTCAGAGATGGGAGGAACCTCAGAATCCAGCTAATCCAACTTAGAGTAGCAGAACAAGACTAACTCCTTCACATTAGTGCCTTCCTTTTATTAATTATTTTTAGTAGCTTGTTTGAGCTTAATTGTTTGCATCTTCCCCATCAGACTGTGAGGTCCCTGAGAAAAGAAACTGCCTTTCAGTATTTAGCACACTGCTCGGAACATAGTGAGGCTCAATATATATACAGCTAGAAAGTATTAAGTGTCTGAGGCTAGATTTGAACTCAGGTCCTCCTGACTTCAGGGATGGTGCTCTATCCACTGCCCCCCCCAAAAAAAAAATACTTCTTGACCAACTGATTGATCTAAACAACAAATCTCACCTTTGGTCATATATGAAGACTTTTCCAGGGAGGAAGCACTCACTACCTCCCAATTCTATTTGTGCACAGATTTCCTCATTAGGAAATCACTTTCTTTTTCCCTCAAAAAAATTAAGGATAAACAACAACAACAAAATAAGTTTAAATAGATCTCTTCAAATTGCAAATGTTTTAATTTATATGAGATTGCTTTCTATGTAGGGAAAGAGAGAGGCAGGGAAAGAGGAAGAAAAATCTGGGACACATGTTTTTGTAAAGTTGAATGTTGAAAACTATCTTTGCATATATTTGGAAAAATAAAATACTTTTAATTTAAATAATTAATTTATTTATCTCTTCACAGTTTCTGCCCTTTGCTCTGACTTCTTTCCTCTAGGGTCAAACAGATCAAGTCTATTATTAATTTCTTGGAGGCAGCTACCACATCCTCACAAAGTCTTCTTTCCTCCAGATTGAATTTTGCTGTTGACTAATTTTTCAGTCATTTCTGACTCTTTATGACCACATTTGGGGTTTTCTTGGCAAAGATATTGATTAGCCATTTCCTTCTTGAGCTCATTTTGCAGATGAGGAAACTGAAGCAAACAGGATTAAGAAACTTATCCAGGATCACACAGCTAGTAAGTGTCTCAGGCTGATTTGAATTCAGGATGAGTCTTATTGATTCCAGGCACTGTGCTTTGTATCCTCAGAGGCTAGCACAATTTCTGACATGTAGTAGGCACTTGATAACTGCTTATTAGTTAATTATTTGATTGATTGTTTACTTCCTAATCCTGGACATTCTCTCTCAATGCTAAGATGATATTTGCTTTTTTTGTCTTTCATATCATATTGATTAATGGTGCTTGTCTTCCACTAAGATAACCAGATCACTTTCAGAAGAATTGATATCTAGTCACACATCTCCCTATTTGTACTTCTGAAGTGGATTTTGTGAGTCCAAGTGTAATGCTTTATATTTATTTCTATCAAAATATATCTTATTTAATATAGTCTGACAAGTCTAGCCTGTCTAGATCTTTTTGAATCCTATTATCCAGTATATAAGCTATCTCTCTTAAGCTTTGTCATCTACATGTTTGATAAGCATGCTGCCTGTGCTTTTTTACAAATTTTAATAAAAATGTTATCTGTTCATTTATTTGAGTCATTGATAAAAAAGGTTAAACAGCACAGATCTCTGTTACATTAAAAAGAATTAGAAAATCATTAGGCATAGTCATTGATGGAAATATTAGTTGATCTGGACATGAAATTTAAAAATATATGAACTAATGTAAAGTGATGTGAAATAAGCAGAATCAGAAAAGCAATACATGACAACATAAACAGAAAGAAAACCAACAACAATTGTTGTCAAATTATAATGATCAAGTTGATTCCCAAAGAAAATTATGAGAATTATCTTCCTTCCCTTCTTTGAAAAGTTAGGGAGCCTAGAGTTATGGAACACTATATAAAATATCATATTCAAGTCATGGTTGAGTTATTTTTGCTAAACTTTTTTTCCTCTTAAAAAAATTCTTTATTATAAGTAATGTTTCTTTTGGACCAGAGTTATGAGACAGAAAGCTGTGAGAAATTTAAAGGGCAAAAGAGGCAGCTAGATAGTGTAATTGAGAGAGCAACAGGCCTAGAGTCATGAAGACCCAAGTTCAAATCTAGTCTGAGATATTTAGTAGCTGGGGAACTTAATCCTCAGTTTCCTCACTTATAAAATGAGCTGGAGAAGGAAATGGCAAACCACTCTAGGATCTTTGCTAAAAAAAAAAAAAACCCAAAATGGGTCATGAAGAGCCAGATATGACTGAAAAAAAAAGACTAAATAAAAGGAATGTAAAAATATTTCAAAGAAAGAAAGAAAGAATATGTGAGATTTATAATAGTTTATATTTATTAAACATCAAAATCACAGATCTAGAGCCAGACTTTAGAAATCAGTCAGTTAGTAAATGTGTATGAAGTACCTACTATGGCAATCACTGGGCTATGTCATCTAGTCCAAATTTTTGATTTTATGGATGAGGAAACTGAAGCCCAAAAAGTTTGATTTAGCTGAAGTCATTCAACTAACAAAGGCAGATTTTTATTATAGGCCCTCTGATTCCAGACATAGGAATATTTAGATGAGGTAACTGAATAGTTATATAGTGTGTCAAAAGTGAGGTAATATCTCATACAGGACTCAACTGGAGATTTTCTGACTACTATTTTCTCTTATGTGACTTACTGACTCTCAAAAAGAAAATATTTTTGAGTTACCATTTTAGGCGAATGAATATCTTCCCTCTCTGACAAAATGACAAAATTATTTTAGCCTAACAGTAAGTGGAGGGAAGTGTTTCATAATTATTTAAAGTCAAAACCTATGATCATTTGGGGAGCCTAATTTTTACAAGAGTTCATCATGTCTTTCTTAGTGGCCATACATTCTTATTTATTCATTTGTTCATCTATTTATCTATTTATTTGTTCGTTTATCCATCCATGCATCCCTTCATTTGTTTGTTATTTATCTTTCATTCTTGAAGAGAACCACAACAGGGAGATGATGGGATGACATGTAACTCAATTGGATTTAAGCGAAGGAGGACTGTGTAAGATCATCTGCCTCACTTTTCCCTCCAGAGTCATTTGGGTCCAGTGGCCAGATATAGGTCAGGACAACTGGATATGTCCCTGGAAGTATTATTTATTTATTTATATTCTCAGGTCCTCCTAATTCAAAACTGATGCTATACACAGACTCACCTAGCTGCCCCATGGTCATATGTTTATAAATTTTTCACTTTTACAAATAAATTTTACTTCAATAGCATAACAACAGAAAAAATGTAAATATTTGCCCCAACACCTCAAGGGCATAATCCCTCCTGTATAACCTCATTTTCTTTCTTTTTTCTTTTTTTTTTTTCTTTTAACAGAATTTTATTTTTTTTCCAAATACAAAGATAGTTTTCAACATTCAATTTTGCAAAACCTTAAGTTCAAATTTTTTCTCTCTCCTCCTTTCTCCCTCCTCCTCAAGAAAGCAAGAAATATGATACAGGTTAAACATGTGCAATTCTTCTAAACATATTCCCATATTTGTCAAGCTGTAATTAATAAAAACATGGAAAAGAAAAAAAACAAGCAAATAAATAGCAATAAAAGATGAAAATACTATGCTTTGATGCACATTCAATTTCCATAGTTCTCTCTCTGGATGTGGATGACACTCTATCACAAGTCCACTGCCTTGAATTACCTCATTATTGAAAAAAGCCAAGTCCAACATAGATGATCATTACTAAATTTTGTTGTTACTATGTACAATGTTCTCTTGGTTCTGCTTATGTAAGTCTTTCCAGGCTTTTCTAAAATCAGTCCATTCATCATTTCTTATAAGAACAATAATATTACATTACATTTATATACCATAACTTATGCAGCCATTCTCCAACTGATAGATATCTACTCAGTTTCCAATTCCTTGCATGGTCATATCTTTTTAAAGGGGAATGAACTTAAGTGCCCACATGAAAAACTTTACATTTATATTATTAAATATCATATATTTAGATTCCAACTAACAACCCAGCATCCTTCACATTTTACCACCTCTTCAGCTTTCTTTCTCTCCCTCTCTTCCTTCTTCTTTTTAATTCCTTTTTCAAGGAAATCTTACATTTGCCATAGCTGCTCTTCTCTATATGCATTTATTCTTTCCCTTTTCCTTTTTCATTTTCCCTTCTGCAATCCTTGCCCATAATCAATCACTAGAAAGAAATGGAAAAAAAAGATAGTAAAATGGACTTCATTTTGCATGCTTCACTGGAGCAAATTTCATTCTCTGTGCATGTCGATGTCTGTTACTTTTTCTTAAAATGAGTGTTTCATCTTTGATTCTGCAGAGCCTCTGGAATGGCTCATGGCCATAGGTTGCTTAATAAATATTTCATGGTGGTGGTGATGATGAAGATTAGTTGATAGAGGAACAAGGGGAATGGAAGGAGAGAATAAAAAACGAAGGTCTGTGAGTTAAGATGTAGAGCAAGGTCAGTGTGTGGTGAGAAGGGAGATTATTCTTCTTTAGACAATTGGCAGTGCAGTCAAGATTGGAGTAATCCCTCCTGAAGTCTGTGTTTCTGAAAAGGGAGCATTCAGGAGGGAAAGGGGACAAAGGGGACATGATGAGACCAGTGATGAAGCTCCAACAGAGCCACAGCCACATACTCAGCTCATCATTGCCCAGAAACTAGCTAAATGCTGGCTGCAGGTATGTATTTATTTTAACCACATGCAGCTGTGGCAGGTCATTTGTTTTCTGAATTTCAGGCCCCATTGGGAATTTTCCTAGCACACTAGGTAAACAATGGAAAGTTATTTTTTTTTTTTAGAAAAAATGAATCCTTTAAATCTTATGAAAGGAAAACATGTCAGAGAATTGTAATCATTGTAGTGCTATTTGTCCTGATCCCCTGAAAGCCAGGTCCGTGTTTTCATTGCAAATCTGTATTTTTAAAGGCTTATTGCTGTCATAAAATTCCCTGGGGATGGAAATTTGCCACTAACATACTTATGTGTGCACCTTCTATATGGCATAATTAATAGAGCTACTTTTGTTTTGGTTGCAGATTTTTCATGAATAAGCAGAAGCGGGGAAATCCATACACCCATAAAATATAAATATAGTTAACCTAGTGCAAACCAGGGAGAGAGATTGCAAACCCCATTTCTTTATTATCTTCTCCATTTTAGGATGATGGGAAAATCCAACTACAGTATCTATGTAGATATTTATTAGTGAAGAATGACTGAGATTGCATAGATAACCAATATGACTAGAAATTTCATTGTGTTCCATCAAAAGCTTTTTTGAAGTGCTTGGAACCTCAAGGACATGCCCAGATTATTTAATGAGATTAATACTAAAAGACTTGATGGATGTGTTTGATATATTGGCCTGAGCAGAAATTTGTAGAGCTCTTGGATTACTGGTGTATATGAACTTAGTTAATTGTGTTTGATTCTTTGTAACTCCAACATCCATAGCCACCAATGCAGTCCTTCGAGTTTCATTAGCAGAGGTTCTGGAATGGTTTGCCATTTGCTTCTCCAGAAGTTTAAAGCAGAGATTAAGTGATTTGCCTAAATCACACAGCTAGTAAGTAGCAGTAGGCCAGATTTGAATTCAAATTCTCCTGGCTCCAGTCCCAGCTGAGCCACTTTACTGCCTCCATGTTTGAAGATAATAACTTGCCATTTGTTTTCACCTGCCTTGGTGAAATAAACCATTTTGGTAGAGTGATGGACTTAGCTCTAAAGCCAAATCAAATATTCCCTTTGGTACTTACCAGCTGTGAGATTCTAAGCAAGTAGTACTTAAGGTCTCTGAGCCTCAGTTTCTTAATCTGTAGAGTAGAAATAATAATACTTTAAAAAAATCAGTGAAATGAATGAACCAAGAAAATATATATAAAGTAATGTATAACATTAAAAGGCTATATAAATGTTAACAATTATTTTTCTAATACTTCTAAAAACTGAAAAAAAAATCTTAGTTTCTCAACTATATCCTTTGTGGTACTCTTTAGAGAGACTTCCTTTGTTAAGTATAACCGGACAAAGAATCTAGAGTTCAGGGGGACTTCAGAAACAAGTTTCTCTGACCTCTTTATTGTATAAATTACATGAAGAAACTGCAACTTAGAGAGCATGTGACTTGTCCAACATCACCGTTACTAGCATCATATATAAGATTGGCAATCCAGATCTTTTTTTCTGCCTTAACCCCTGGTCTTCCCCTGATACCACATAGATCATCTAATCCAACCCTCTTCAGTTCACAGATCTAGAATCTGATATCCAAATAGTCTAAGTAAGTGACTCAAGTTCACACAGAAGTTATATATAAAATTAAAGAAGGTAAAGAACTCCAGCCTCTGGAACATTGGGTTGAAAATACATTGTCTTTTCATTATATTGTTTAACAACAACTCTGTCACATTAAACTGTCTTTTGTCATATAAAAAATTGAGGTTTTCTCTGTAATACAGGCAAATAGTATTTATAGAGCAGATTGAGGAGAAATGTCTCTGTTTTTCTACATTCTTTAGCAAACATTAAGCTTTCTTTGTTGGCTCTCTTGCTACGGGCAGTTTAGGTTATATAAATCTGTGCTTTCCCCAGGGACTCCTGGTGGAATCTGGGATCTTTTTTCAGGGAGCTTATTAGGTCAAATTATTTTCAAAATAATACTGAGATGTTTTAATTTCTAATATATTAAACATTGACAGACATAAACCACATAGATAAAAGCTCTTTGGGAAGTCCTCAGAATGAAATTTTAAAAATTTAGATATCCTAAGACATAAAAATTTGAGAACCCCCAAGTTAGTGGATAGAATATAGGATCTGTGGACCAGGAGACTTGATTTTTTCCTGTCTCCTATACTTATTGATTGTGATTCTGGACAAATCAATTAACTTACCTCATTTAGTCTTCCTCATTTGTAATATGAAAGTTGGACTTAGTGGCCTCGAAGGGCCCTTCTAGATCTAAGATTTAATACCATTCTTCTGGATCTTTAGGTTCAACATGGGAATTATTAGATTTCCATACTTGGTCTTGCATGTTACACTTGGAAGTTACAGCATCTAACACGGTTTCAAGGAACCTTAATATTTATTTGCTGATCTCATTGAAAGAAAGGTAAGAATAATTTGCACACATGGAGTCTCTTTCAGCATCTCTTAAATTTCTACTATGAAAATAATCCCTCCTCTCAAGGACCTCACAGTCTAATGGAAGAGAAAACATGTAAACAACTATATACAAAAATGCAGAATACACTAAAAAAGGAAACAATTATATATAAAGAACTATATAAAAAATGCAGGCTACACTAAGGTAAACATGGAAACAACTACATACAAACAACTATATACAAAAAATTACTTTAGGATACCCTAAAGTAATCTCAGAAGGCATTAGAATAAAGACTGGGAAAGGTTTTTTTTTTTTTTCAAGAAGGTAGGAGGAAGTGTAGGAGGCAACAATGGGAGAGAATTCCAGACTGGAGAGACTGTCACAAAAAAAAAAAAAGCTATGTCAGGAGATGAAGTTCCATGTTTGAGGAAAGCAAAGAGATAAATATCATTGAGTCCTAGAATAGGTAGGAGTTAGATATAAGAAGACCAGAAAAGTAACAAGTTATTCATGGTTTGGAAAGGCAGAAAAATTTTCTTTTTGATCCCAGAGATAGTAAGGAGCCTCTAGAATTTGTTCAACAGGGGAGTGACATGATCAGACCTGCAACTCTTGGAGCAACTTTTCTTTCAGAACAAAGCAAGTGTATCATGTGCTGTTATGAAGTTGAACTCCTCATTTTTAAAATGTGTGATTTGTCAAGTTTTCCATGTGCAGGAAAGGAGTCCTGGAGAACATACTAATTAATTAATTCAGATTAATTAATTAATCATTTATTAGATCAGCGAAGTCTTGAAAATAGAACTCATACCTTCCTAAATGTGGTTTACAGACATCAATAGTATAGCAATGTCCCACAAGTTTAGCATTTCCTCTCATCCTTTCCATATTCTCTTTTATTCCTTAATAAACAAAGAGACAGAAAAATTTAGTTTAAAAAGAAAAACTGGTATAGACACTGCATTTACTGTACATGTTCCTCATGTATATTTAATGATAGTTCACTATTAGCAAAAATACATTACCACTTTTAAATTTATGTATGTCTTTTTAAAAAACAAAACAAAACAAAGTCCTAAATATATGTGGAACTGATAGTGATGACTATTTTTTCTGGGTAAATTAATCATTTTATTAGTCAGGCCAGCACATTATTAATAAAAGGATGGCTATTTGGCCATCTTAGATGGCTTAGATTCTTAGATCAAAGTCCTCTAGTGGTGATAGGTTGACAGTATATATGCCTTTTGAAGAGTAGGTATTCCTGAAAAGTGCCAGTCAGCTTGATTAGTTAACACAATGGAAGATGGTCAGAGTTATCAATGTCCATATCACCATGTCTGACAAAAAAGAGGATCCACATTTTCCTAGATCTGCCTGAACAAACGCAATGAGCAACTTAGAAATACCCCAACTTAGAATGTCTTTGACATTCTTTTTAGACCTTGGCCTGATAAATTATGTTGCTTCCATTTGGAAATACAATTCAAGAGATATCTTCTGGAAAGCTAGACCTGTCACAAACATTGACTTTGACAACCTTATGAAATAAGCTCATCTCCAAGCTTAGCTTTCCTCTCTGTTTCCTCAATTTTTCGGTACTTAGTTCATGTTGAGATCAATATACTTCATATGTTGCTTCCTGAGGACAAGGATTATGTCTTTCCTTTTTTAAAGATTTTTATTTTCAAAACATATGCACAGATAATTTTTCAACATTGACCCTTGCATAGCCTAGTTTCAGATTTTCCCCTCCTTCTCCCATCCCCTCTCCTAGATGGCAAGCAATGCAATATATGTTATACATGTTAAAATATATGTTAAATCAAATATGTGTAAACATATTTATATAATTCTCTTGCTTCACAAGAGAAATCAGATCAAAAAGGAAAGTAAATGAGTAAAAAAAAAAACAAAAACAAAATGCAAAAGAACAACAACAAAAAGAGTGCAAATGCTATTGTTGTGTGTGATCCACACTCAGTTCCCACAGTCCTCTCTCTGGATGCAGGTGACTCTCTTCATCACAGGATCACTGGAATTGGCATCAATCATCTCACTGTTGAAATAACTGTTTGGACATGTATACATATATTGTATTTAACATATACTTTAACATATTTAACATGTATTGGCCAACCTGTCATCTGGGGGAGAGGGGAGGGAGAAGGAGGGGAAAAATTGGAACAAAAGGTTTGGCAATTGTCAATGCTGTAAAGTTACCCGTGCATATAATTTGTAAATAAAAAGCTATAATAAAAGAAAATAAATCATCTCATTGTTGGAATGTATTATTGCAAGAATGAGGGAAACATAGGTGAGTTTATTAGCTTTAGGGAAGGAATCAGTAGATAGGAAGAAATTGAAAATAAGATGGGAATCATCTAGAAGAACCACTATATTAACAGGTTAGTGAATTGATTAGAAAGTTATAAAAAAACTATCTTGGGGCAATAAGGACCCCTGGGTGAGATTATGTATCAAATTTGCAGTTGATCCAAGCAGTATAATTTTGTGATTTTTAAACTTCAGCTCTGTTCAGCAGCATGTGAAAAGAAATGAAAGTAGAGAATGATAGGAGTAACTCAGGATAAAATCTTTGCGTGAATGTCCAGTTAGGAAGAGGAAGGTCATAATACAAATGATGATTCAGCAAGAGATGTGAAGGAGCGGACAGGTAGGAAGGGAATCAAGAGAAAATAGTGTCATAAAAATCTACAAAAATAATAGCCATGAGCAAATTGTGGTAAACAGGGTAAAATTCTGCAGAGAAATTTTAAAAGATGACAACTGAGGAAAAATCATTTTGGGAAACAAGTAAAAAAAATTTTTTTGAGAACAATTTAATAGTTTATTAAATGGAGAGATATATTGGGACCAAATGGATCCATGTTTGGTTCCAGGACTGAATGAGACTATCATCTCAAAGAATCCAGCCTAAACAAGTAAAAAAAAATTAAGGCAATTTGGGGTTTATGTAACTTACTTTAGTTTACTTTTTAAATTGATGAACACTTTTTTTCTTTCTCTCCTTCCCACCTACTTGAGCCAGTCAGGAAAAAAAAGAAGGAAAACCAATATAACAAATATATTCAAGTGAACCAAATTTCCACATTGGCAATGTCGAAAAACATAGACGCATTCTGTATTTTGAATCTATCATCTCTCCATTAGTTAGTATGTAGTATATTTTATCATTGGTCCTCATGGATTGTGTTTAGTCAATTCCATCTATTAGAGTTCTTAAGTCTTTCAAAATTATCTGTCTTAAAAACCTTATTGTTGTATCCACTGCTCACTTAGTTCTGCTCATTTCATTCTGCATCAGTTGATATCAGTCTTCCCAAGTTTCTCTAAACACCCTCACCGCTTGTTTTAGAATAATATTCTTCCATTCCTAATGTCAAAGATACTAACCTCAGTAGAGCGATGTCAGAAATGTAAATGTAATGAAAAAGGCTAAAAAGAATGCAAGGAAATGTTATTTACTGCAAATCTGCATAGAAATTCCCTATACTATGTCTCTAGCAAGTGCTCTTTCGGCCTCTACCATTCAGCTCTCAGATGGAGAACTTATTTCCTGAATCAGTCATTCACTTCTAGATAACTATTCCTTTTTCCTTAAAGCAAATTAAAATATTACTCTGCAACTTTCATCTCAACAGCATAATGTTGCTCTCTTCCATGTGACAGTTCTTCAAGTCATTGAAAAAAACATTCAGTATCCTACTCCCACACTGCCAAAGATTTCTTTCTTGAGGCTTAAACATCCCCAATTTCTTCAAATTTGTATATCTCTAGTCCCTTTGATATCCATTCACATAATGTAGTTGAAAGTAAAGAAACCTGGCATTGGAGTGAGAGGATGTAAGTTTAAAAGCTAGTTCTCCTATATGTTATCTGTGAGACATTGCGCAAATCATTTCAATTCTTTCTGCCTCGGTTTTTTTTTTTTTTTTCCATTTTTAAAATGGGAGGGGGATTGATATACACCAGGTAAACTAACATTCTTTCTATATCTCAATTTTTGATCTTTTAAAACTTGCTTTGAGTCATCTCATTTGGAAAACAAAAAGTTTAGAAGTCAGTGAGAAATTATAAGAATTTCACAAAAATATTAATAAAATATTTTAATATGATTCTATTTTTGAGGCTGAGTCTCCCTATCTCATCTGGGCTGGAAATGGAGCAGTCACTTACTGGCTGATCTCAATGCTAATAGTATAAAAGCTTTAATCTGCATTATTCAATGGCTCCTAACCATTTCTGAGCTCCAGACTCTCCTTCCATTTGCTCAATATCTCTTCCCAGGAAATCAGCATATATTGTCTTCAGGCTTAATGTAGATACTTGACCAACTTTAGCTCAGAATCCCCAACTCAAATAACCCATCAGCCTCAGAATCCTCCAGTAGCAGAGATAAATTCCTCTGTCACCTTACCTTTTTTCTAATATGATTCTGGGGGGAAAAAATAGGATGATTGAAGAGTACTTGTTAAAGTTATCAGTATTTAAAGGTAGGCATAAAACTGTTATCTCTATACCTCTTAGCTAGTCAAGTAAACTTGCATTAGAGATTGACTTCATTTTCCTCCCTTATTTAAAGCTGTATTTTCCATGGCTTGAATACAAAGTGAAAAGCAGAATGTTTCTGAAATTATAAGGAAATCATATGAGCTAGGGAGACATCTTTATTAACCTAAGCCCAGAAAACAACAAAGCATCTAGTCTACCTACTGAAGTATGGCTTAAGGTCTGACTATCCTACATCTGATTTGTGGCCTTTGATGACTATTGCAATTATATGTTAGGTCTTTCAAAGTGACTTTTAAAACCTTTATCTTTTGTCTGGAAGTTTCATTTAGTTCTTGAATGCAATCCAAGGTATTTTGGGAAATGTAAGCTCTCCCCTGTTCACTCAGTACCAATTGCTTAAGGGTTTCCTGAATTCTGGCTAACTGGGGTATTAATTATACTTTATTTAGGGATTACTCTGCTGGTTACTGCTTATTAGCACTCTTACCAGAGGGGAGGTAGAGGGGGGAAAAAATGAAAAAAGAAAGTCAAATGAACCTATTTTGCTATTTATTAATTGGATATTTCTGGAATTTGAAATTTCTTCGGTATGGATATTCTCTCCATTGAAGCAAACATTGCTTTACAAACTGGCAGATATGATCAGTAGTTACAATGACTTCATAGTTCATCACCTTGTACCAGCTTAGTGATAAGCCTCTTTAAACCATGCAGGCTGATCTTTACATAACAGAAATGAGATCTATCATCAGACCTTGCCTGTTTTAAGGATGTACTTGGTTAAAGTAGCTATTGAAAATCTAGGGTTGCTTCCATGCCTCATTAAGGCATCAAAGGATGTTCATAGAGGCTTGCTTCTAATTAGTAATCTTAAAAGAAGGATTGGTGAGAGAAAATATTTAACCATTCCAAAATGTACTATTTGTAGTGTCTGGAAGTATATGAATTTTTTAATGGTTTTATATAGTTTATAAAGAGAAAGATCCATTGCATCTGATATAGAGTGAAGTAAGCAGACCCAAGAAAACAATGTACACAATGATTGCAGCAGTGTAATACAAAGAATAACAACTGAAAATCAATGTTGCAAAATTCCAAAGAATAAGTATAAGCCCTAAAGAAGAGACATGAGAATATACCTCCTCTCCATTATTTTGCAGAGATGAAGAAAGGAAGGGGTAGCCCTGGTGTAGAAAACTGTATAGATTGTCATATGTATTCAATGGTTCGCTATAAAGGATGGCTCTTTGAGAGAAGGAAGGGAGAGGGATACAAGAAGAAATTCAATCAATATAAAAACAAAAATAGCAATAAAATTTTATTTTTAAAAATCCATGCAATATTAAAGAGATAAGGCAACAAATGATGAGGTTGGGTTAGCCATTTCTAGTTTGAATATGTGGCACAAGGTACAATGGACATGTGAAGAATTCACAATGATGTTCTCTTTGCCAAAAGGTATCTTTATTTACAAGAAGATGTTATCGACAAAATGAAAGGGTAAAATAGGTACCAGGAGTAGTAAATATGAAATCGTAACAGGAGAGCATAGAGTTAGCAAGGAACTATGTTTTAATAATTAACAAGAGAAAAACAAGTTCCCCAATGGAACTCACAATTAACCTGGAGAAAGAGAATATGCCATGAGGCATGAGTATGCTATTAACTGGAAGGCTAAATGCATAGAGGAATTTAGTCCAATAGGGATTCAGCAAAGATGGTCATCAATAGATTTATAGGGGAAATATAACCTTGGTATGTGTCATCACAACTTTGCTTTCTGATGGATTACAATAAGGTGGGGTTTCCCAAGACCTTCACAAGGTTGAGCTGATACCCTTCAGTACCCTTACCTGCTTGCCTCAGGGAGTATTATAATGATTTGGGTTTAAGGCATGATCCTAGCCTGTAAACCCCAGGATAGCTTATGAATTTCAGTGATCAAAATTTACATTCCTTTGGGCAGAGCAACTGTTCTGGAATGAAAAAAAAGCAAGAAAGAAAAGTAGGAAGGAAGGGAAGGGAAAGAAAGGGAAGGGAAGGGAAGGGAAGGGAAAAGTAAAAGACAAAGGAAAGGAAAAGACTTTGTTGCCTAACTGGCCAGTTCCATTTGGGTCCTCAGTAGGGCAGTTCCTATTCTTACTCATAGAGGTTGGTGTTTGTCGTTTCTTCTCAAAGACTAAGATGACATGCAAATGAATTAGATTTAGTGAGAGGGAGAGCTGTAGAAAAACATCACTCATTCTCTTTTCCAGAGCTATCTAAGTCCAATGATTAGATATAAATCAAGATGACTGGAAATGATTTCTCTTGGGAATTCCATACTCACCTCATAGCCTTAAAAAGGATTCCAGCTTTATAGTACTGCCCTAAGGATTTGAAATCCCCACAGAAAGGGAAAAAAAACTGGAGATTTCTAGAGAAGCAATCTATTTCTTATTGGAATTATTTCATACAAAAAACTCACAGTAATGGAAGAAGATATATCTGAATTCCCACAATATGGTTATTCCGTGATATTCCTCTAGTTCCACTGTCTATTCTGGTACTCTTAAGAGGCTTAGATCTAAGTTCTCTTATCACTCCACTGAATCTGGCAGCTATCATCTCTTAGTCCAAGTCTCTCTTTTATCCTCTAGAAGCTTAAGTCAGAGAACTCTTTATATTCCTCAAAAGCAATTACTATAACAGATACTACCTCCTCTTGAGTTTCATGTTTCAAAGCATGAACAATTGTAATATAGAAGTTATGTCTCTACCATTCATTCCCTATGGAGCTAGCAGCTATGAGCTCTTAAGTTATATGGGACTATCCTAAGGATTCATGTTTGAAAACCTCAATACTGCCTTTACATGGGCAACTACTAACAGCTATACAGCAGAGAATCTCCTAAGACCTGCTTTTTTTCCCTTTCTGTAGTTCTATTCTATTCCCTTTCTCCATCAGATTCAAAAACTAACTTTCACCCCTCTTCCACCTTTTATGGGTTCAATTAAAAGGAAAAAGACATAGGATTAGACTTGATCTGTGATTTCCTTGATATAGAGAAACACTTTCCCACTATGAGAAAACTTACTTTACCAGATTGCCACTTTCTTTGCATCTTATCATCTTACAGAGTTTCTTGGTAGTACTGAGAGAATTAAATTGTCCATGGTCACATCACTATCTGTATCAGGAATGGGAAATGAATTCAAATATTTTTACTCTAACTATTATTTATTTGTAGGCTACATTTCATAAAAGTTTATATGAGGGAGCCAAAATGGAGAGCAGACACATCTTTATATGACCTCCTCAGAGCTTCCTCAAATTAACAACATATTAAGTCTCTGAAATGGTTTTGGAGTGACAAAATCCACAAATATTTAGAGTACAACAAATTTCCAGAAGAAGATACTTTGGAAGAACTTCAGAAAATGTCTTTTTCAATAGGGCAGGAGAAGTGGCTGCTGAGTTCAGATTGCAACAAATGGCAGGGAGCCATGGTATTGCAGCATCCATGCACTGGGAAATCTACTGAGAAACTCTTAAGCTACTCTGTCCTGGTTGCAAGCTGGTGGTCTAGCAGATTTGCTGTGAGACACCCAAAAGCAAATACAAAAGGCAAATTGTGAGCCACAGAGTCCCAGGAGAATGTGGGACCTGCCTGCACTTACCCAGCATGGAAGTCAGTCAGCAGCATCAGTCTCAGATCAAATTAAAGTGGTTGCCATCCCCTTGCACTAAAAGCAGACCTCAGCCTTTAAAAAATGAGCAAAAAAGCAAAAAGCACTCTCACCACAGACAGCTTTTATGGAGAAAGAGAACAGATCTCAATCTCGGAGAATTCTAAAGGCAAATCAACTCCAGATGAAGTCTCAAAAGGTGATATGAGTTGGTCCCCATTTCACAAGGGTCTCTTGGAAGAATTCAAAAAGGATCTTAAAACAGAAGAAAAGTGGAGAAAGGAAATGAAATCTTTGCAAGAAAGTATAGAAAATGAAAACCAGAAATTATTTAAAGAAAACTTAAAAATAGACGTGATGAAATGGAAAAAGCATATAATTCCTTACAAAGTAGATATGAAAAAGAAACCAATTCATGGAAAAACAAAATCTGTGAAATGGAAAAAAATGCAATGGACAAAACACTTCATATAAAAGTTCAATTGTCCAAATATAGGAGATAAAAAAGCTAACTGAAAAAAATAATTCACTATAAATTACAATTGAACAAATGCAAGTGAATGACTCATTGAGACTTCAAAAAGCAGTCAAACAAAACCAAAACAATGAAAATATAGAAGAAAATGTAAAATATCTCATTGCAAAAACAACTGACTTGGAAAATAGATCTAGGAGAGACAATCTAAGAATTATTGGGCTTCCTGAAAACCATGATGAAAAAAGAGCCTAGACATCATCTTTCAGGAAATCATGAAGGAAAACTGCCTGGATGTCCAGAGGGGAAAATAGACATTGAAAGAATTCACTAATCACTTCCTGAAAGAGATCCCAAAATGAAAACTCCAAGGAACATTGTAGCTAAGGTTTAGAATTATCAAATCAAGGAGAAAATATTGCAAGCAGCCAGAAGAAAACAAATATCAAGGAGCCACAATCAGGATTACCCAGGATTTAGCAGCTTCTACTTTTGAAGATCAAAAGATATGGAATCTGATATCCAGAAAGGCAAAGGAACTTGCAATTCAGTCAAGAATGAATTAATTATCCAGCAAAAAAGCATCATCTTTCAGAGAAGAAGATGCACATTCAATGAAACAGGTGAATTTCATCTATTTCTGATGAAAAGATCAAAGCTGAATAGAAAATTTGTTCTTCAAATACAGATTTCAAGAGAAGCATAAAAAGGTAAAAAGGAAAGAAAAAATAACTTTCTTTTTAAAAAGCTCATATCCCTATATGGGAAAATGATATGTTTAACTCTTAAGATCTGTATCTCTGTTATGGCTATACTTAGGGGGTGCAGGTATAATCTGATCTTATTGTGATGATTTTTTTTTAAATTAGAGGAAGAATGGTGATTTTACTGGAAGAGAAAAATGGAGTTAACATAGGGTAAATTACATCTCATGAGGAGGCAAAAAAGATCTATTCCAATGGAGGGAAAGAGGGTAGGGACATAAGCATTGTGTGAATCTTACTCTCATCAGATTAGCACTATACCAATCAGACTCCCCAAAAACTATTTTGATGACCTAGAAAAAATAACAAAGTTCATATGGAAAAACAAAAGGTCAAGAATTTCAAGGGAATTAATGAAAAAAAATCAAATGAAGGTGGCCTAGCTGTACCAGATCTAAAATTATATTATAAAGTAGCAATTACTAAAACCATCTGGTATTGGCTAAGAAATAGACTAGTTGATCAATGGAATAGGTTAGGTTCAAAGGACAAAAAAGCCAATAACTTTAATAATCTAGTGTTTGACAAACCCAAAGACCCCAGTTTTGGGGATAAGAACGCATTATTTGAAGAAAATTGCTGGGAAAATTGGAAATTAGTATGACAGAAACTAGGCATTGACCCACACTTAACACCATACACCAATATAAGGTCAAATGGGTTCAGGACCTAGGCATAATGAATGAGATGATAAATAAATTGGAAGAGCATAGGATAGTTTACCTCTCAGACCTGTGGAAGAGGAAGGAATTTATGACCAAAGAAGAACTAGAGATCACTATTGAACACAAAATAGAAAATTTTGATTATATCAAATTGAAAAGGTTTTATACAAACAAAACTAATGCAGACAAGATTAGAAGGGAAACAAACTGGGAAAACATTTGTACAATCAAAGGTTCTGATAAAGGCCTCATTTCCAAAATATATAGAGCATTGACTCTAATTTATAAGAAATCAAGCCATTCTCCAATTGATACATGGTCAAAGGATATGAACAGACAATTCTCAGATGAAGAAATTAAAACTATTTGTTGCCATATGAAAATATGCTCCAAATCATTATTAATCATAGAGATGCAAATTAAGACAACTCTGAGATACCACTACACATCTGTCAGATTGGCTAGAAGGACAGGGAAAGATAATGCGGAATGTTGGAGGGGATGTGAGAAAACAGGGACACTAATACATTGTTGGTGGAACTGTGAACATATCCAACCATTCTGGAGAGCAATTTGGAACTATGCTCAAAAAGTTATCAAACTGTGTATACCCTTTGATCCAGCAGTGTTATTACTGGGCTTATACCCCAGAGAGATACTAAAGAAGGGAAAGGGACCTGTATGTGCCAAAATGTTTGTGGCAGCCCTGTTTGTAGTGGCTAGAAGCTGGAAAATGAATGGATGCCCATCAATTGGAGAATGGTTGAGTAAATTGTGGTATACGAATGTTATGGAATATTATTTTTCTTTAAGAAATGACCAGCAGGATGAATACAGAGAAGACTGGTGAGACTTACATAAACTGATGCTAAGTGAAATGAGCAGAACCAGGAGATCATTATATACCTCAACAACGATACTATATGAAGATGTATTCTGATGGAAGTGGATCTCTTCGACAAAGAGATCTAACTCAGTTTCAATTGATCAAAGATGGACAGAAGCAGCTACACCCAAAGAAAGAACACTGGGAGATGAATATAAACTGCTTACATTTTTGTTTTCTTCCCGGGTTATTTATACCTTCTGAATCCAATTCTCCCTGTGCAACAAGAGAACTGTTTGGTTCTGCACACATATATTGTATCTAGGAAATACTGTAACCTATTTAACATGTAAAGGACTGCTTGCCATTTGGGAGAGGGGGTAGAGGGAGGGAGGGGAAAAATCGAAACAGAAGTGAGTGCAAGGGATAATGTTGTAAAAAAATTACCCTAGCATGAGTCCTGTCAATAAAAGTTATAAAAAAAAAAGAATTCAAGCCATTTTCCAATTGATAAATGGTCAGGATATGAACAGACAATTGTCAGATGAAGAAATAGAAATTAAAACCATTTCTAGTCATGTGAAAAGGTGCTCTAAATCACTTTTAATCATAGAAAAGCAAATTAAGACAACTATGAGGTACCACTACATACTTTTCAGAGTGGCTAAGATGACAGAAAAAGATAATGATGAATGTTTGAGGGGATGTGGGAAACTAATACATTATTTGTGGAGTTGTGAACTGATCTAACCATTTTAAAAAACAATTTGGAACTATGCCCAAAGGGATATCAAACTGTGCATACCCTTTGATCCAGCAGTGTTTCTACTGGGCTTATATCCCAAGGAGATCCTAAAGGAAGGAAAGGAACCTACATGTGCCAAATTGTTTGTGGCAGTCCTTTTTGTAGTGGCAAGAAACTGGAAACTGAGTGGCTGCCCATCAGTTGGAGAATGACTGAATAAGATATGGAATATGAATGTTATAGAATATTCTATAACATTCTGTAAGAACGATCAACAGGATGATTTTAGAGAAGCCTGGAAAGACTTACATGAACTGATGTTAAGTGAAATGAGCAGAACTAGGAGATCGCTGTACATGGCAACAAGAAGTTTATACAATGATCAATTCTGAACGATGTGGCTCTTTTCAATAATGAGATGATTCAGGCAAGTTCCAATGATTTTGTAATGAAGTCCTCCCAGAGAGAGAACTGGGGGAACTTAGTGTGGATCACAAAATAGCATTTTCATTCTTTTTGTTGTTTGTTTATATTTTATTTTCTTTCTCATTTTTTTCTTTTTGATTTGATTTTTCTTGTGCAGCAAGATAATCACATAAATATTTATGCATATATTGGATTTAACATATATTTTACAATGTTAAACATAAATCGGATTACTTGCTATCTAGGGGAAGGAATTAGGGGGAAGGGGGAATTGGAACACAATTTACAAGGGTTAATGTTGAAAAATTATCCTTTCATATGTTTTGAAAATTAAAAAGCTTTAATAATATATATATATGAGTTCTATTGTGTTTAAATGATGATACTTAATCACTCATCTTCAGATGTGAGATTAAGTGCTCAGATGCAGAGTATTCATCATATCCCATCAAGACATATTCAATTATCTTAGTAAGGTATCAGTAGGTACAGTTATACCTTTCCCAGGCAGATACAACAAATTCTTTAACACCTTTTCACTCAGATTTAATCATTCCATTGGGATATTTAGACCTGTGAAGAAACCTAAGACCCAAGTTTCATGCCCTTAACCTCATCAGTTTAACTAGGCTTCATAGACCATTCCTATACACTATGTTTAAAATATTGTGAAGAATTCAGGAAAATGTAACCAAGTACCTACTCTTAAAAACCTTAATTTGTCTGGCAAACATGATCCTAAACATATAAAAAGTTAAATAACAGCAAAGGTATAAATAACAATAGAGGACAACAATAGAAGAAATTTCACTATAGCAGATAAGAAATCAAAACTATCCACCTTAGTATAGGGAACAAGGCATAATCTCTAAGGAATCTCAGTTTTCTCATTGATAATAAATGAAAACAAGAGACAGAGTAGTATACTAATTAGAGGGCTAGCATGAAAAGTCAAAAAGACCCGGATTCAATTCCCTTTGACATATGCTGAATATGTGACCCTGGATAAAACACCCAAGAGTCAGGTTTTTTCAGAAAACCCTCTAAGAATCTAAGTTGTACAACAATTGCTGATCTGCTTTGAAGGAAGAAGTTTCTTTGCTGAGAATTCTCTATATTAAGAAAACCATATCTAGATCGATAGATAGATATAAATTTCATTATATGTATACACACATATATTATATATATATATATATATATATATATATATATATATATATATATATATATATAAAAAACATGAACATATATACACACAACCCCCAAATAAGGCAATATTAGAGAAAACTATCAACTAGAAATTACTGTATAGATTTGCAGTACTAGTAGTAATCATATAATTAATAGTCAAATGAACAGAATAGATCTTGTAAGTTAATAGGAACAGCAAAGAAAGGAATGCCAGCCATCATATAATTCAAGCTGTCCATTTTACAGATGAAGAAACTGAGTCCCTAGAATGTTAGATGACTTGGCCACAGGTAGAATTTGAATAAGAGTCTTGACTCTAGAGCCCATGTTTTTTCTGTTTCATCAGAAATGCTAAACAGAGATTATTATATTTACATCTGTCTTAAAAAAATAAAACCTCTAATAGGTGATCCTTATTAGAAACCCCTCATTGTTGCCAAGTATGATGACAGATATAGTATTTTATTTTGTCTCATTGGTTTCTCTCTTTACATTTCAGATAAAAAAGAACACGATAATTTGCCTTTCAGCTTTCCTGCTTTTATTTGTTTGTAAAACTAAGATCAAAGAGAGAATAAATATTTTTGGCAGTTAACACAGAATCAGAGAAGAGCAGCTCTAGAAGAAACCTGAGAGATCTTTCAGCTCAACCCTCTCATTTTACCTTGGAAAGGTCGGATTCCTAGGTTTCAGGCAACATTAAGTAACTAACAACTACTTCATCAAAGAGCTACCAAGATCCAGCTGTTTCTTTCAAAATGATTTTTCTCTCACATTTTTGCTATATTGAAATGCATTACAAAATGATGCATTAAACCACCAATCCTCCCAAATTCAATAAAAAGAAATGAGAAGAGATATTTTCTTCTGATGTCTCCAGCTGGCTGTCTACCCTAATCACACACAGACTTCAAAATTGTTTTCTCCTGACAATAATGTAATCTATAAAGGGTATTACTGTGGAGTGATTTGAGAGAGACTATTGAAGGATTGTGACCCTAAGCAGCAGATGAAATGAAAATGGCTCAAGGGGAATACAGAAAGAATTGGATAGACCCCATGTACTCAATGTGCGGGGGTGAGAGTCAACTACTTCTACGTGTTTCTCAAATTTCTCCGAAAGGCAGAGTCCACCAAATTGCTACTGACCTTCAACATTTGGAGGTCAGTGCTCATGGTACAAAAAGCTATGCAATTATCTTAGTAATGCAGGCCAAAATAGGACTTTCCCACCCCCTCACTACCCACTTTCAACTGATGCTATCTGAGTCATGTCGACAGGAATGTTAGTTTCTGTAACATAGAACATTGTCTTAGACTTAGCAGGTAGCAGAATAGAGTAAAATCAATCATTAGGAAATCAATAAGCATTTAATAAGTACCCACTATGTGCCAGGCACTGTGCTAAGCACTGGGGTTACAAAGAAAAACAAAGCAGTTCCTGCCTTCTAGGAGCTTACATTCTTTAGGGGGAGATGTTATGCATAAAAACAGGAAATTTTTAAAGGTTTTAAATAGCCCTAAGCCTTTTGGAACCCCCTGCATAGGCACATGAAGGAAACATTTGAGGTAAATATTAGGTAGGAAGTAGAGGGTGACAGAACTGGGGAGACCAGATAGGTTCCTCACAGAATGAGCTAAATCTTGAAGGAAATAGTAGATTCTAATAATCAAAGGTGAGGAGGAGGAGCATCCCAGGAATGGGGAGCAGTCAGTCCAAAGGGACAATGAAGATGGGACATAGCATGTAAGAAGCACCAAGGAGTCTAGTTTGTCTGGCTTAGAGAGACTAAGTGGGAGTTGTCTGAAAGAACACTATTTCTTTCATCCTTTTCTCTGTCTGTGCTACTGGAATCTGCCCAGAGAATTTTGGCATTAAACACATGTCAGAATGCAATTCAATAAACCTTTATTCAATACCTTCCAATTATTATATATAGGTGGATATAGGTGGAAACTGTGGTATTAGTGAATCAGTAAAATTTACTAAGCACTTCTTGTTTATACAAATCCAGACTCCATCCAGGGAAAATAAATGAAGGAGATGCTATAGCCCATAGCCTCAAGGAACCCACAGTCTAGTTAAATGAGAGAACACATACATATGTAAAACAACTACAAAAGAATTTTAAAAGAAATATGAAAAAAATCAAGGAGTGATAACTGCATTTGCACAAATATATCATTTTTAAAATTTTCATTTGATCCTTAAAACAACTTGTAGGTTTATGACCTGTGTGAAAAAGCAAATAGTATAAAGGGAAGGAAAATTGACTTGGAAATAGAAAGCCTGCCTGAGGTAGAATCTCAACTCAACTTCTTTTTCACTTTGTAACCTTAGATAAGTCACAAATTGTCAGCATCTAAGAGAAAGGGGGTATACAATCAGGTCTAAGGCATAGGAGAACTCATGCACTAGATGAGGGTCATTTAAGACTCAGTTTCCCCTTGACAGTTAATCCATTAAACAACAGGCATTTATTAAGCTATGTGTATGCATCTAAGCATTTTTTGGCCCAAGCAATGTGTGTTCATGTCTTCCTGTACATTCTCAATCAAGCAATATTCTGGAAGCCTTCCTCAGGGTCTTTTGATATTTTATTGCTTTCCATGCACATGCAGCACTCAGCCTTTTACTAACCCTCAGTCTCTCACTATATGACCAGTTCACCTGTTTTTGTTTTTGTTTTTTGTCAACTTATGCTCAGTAAAATGTTTCTATTACAGGTCAGATGCTGTAATCCACTTATTCCTAGTCTTCTGGGTCACCTATTTTGATTCTTATGAAGCTAAGGTGTTCTGGGACTTCTCAGCCGTACACAGATCACCAAGGAAATGTTAATGTTTTTGAAAAGATAAATTTTGTGTCAGGAAAAAGCTTGGAATCTTAACAGCTCTGCACCATTTCCCAAGTTTGATCCAGTTTTCTATCTGCTTCATATTAAATTCTATATTTGAATCACTGTCATTTTGCAGGGCTTGTTCAAGCTACATGATTGATAGGCTACTGTAATGATTGTCCAGTGAACGGCATGCCAGAGTTTGGGCAGGAATTTTCAGATGATTTGCTATAGAAGACCATATTTTCATAACCATAGTAAAAGGAAAATGAGAAATATGTTTATTATTCATTGATTATGTCTTCTCCTCTCTCCAAAAAAAAAGAATCAACTTGGTGGAGGATGGGGTGGGATAAACAAGTTGTCTTCCATATGTTAATATCACTTACAGATGAAGAAACTGAGTCCCAGAAATAGTAAGAGGACTTTCCAAGGTCATATAAGTTTCAAATATTAGAGAGGGAATTTGAACTCAACTCCATGGACTCTGAATCCATCACTCTTTCCAGTGTACATCAAATAAGATTTAAAAATATATGCAAAACCAGAGATAATTTTGTTCAACAATCCTCTATCCACATCAAGTCAGGGAAAAAAGACAAATTTTCAACACTATTATGTAGAATATTCTAAGGAGAGTTCATGGAAGAAGAGAATTCCCTCAAGTTCAAAGATGGGGTACCTTTTTTCTGCCAACAGCCATTTGGAAATTTATAACATCATTTATGGGCCATACAAAATTATAAACTTAAAAACTCAAGCAGTAGGAGGTTGTTGTACCTAGCTTTCAGCTCATCATCACCTGCAGTTACCTTGTCAGGGCTAGACTAAATGATTTCACGGACCTTATTCAGCCTGCAGGCCGGATTTCCCCACTCCTGCTCTAGAAGATGAATTCCTTTATATATTCTTTGTTGCAGGTGGCATAATTCTGATTGCATTGAGCCATGAGAGGGTAGGTTTTTGAGGGAGATCCACTGTAATTCAGAAAAAAAGGGATTTAACAATCAGCCAAGGAAAAAATCCAGCATAGGAAGACTGGATTATAATTGGGGCTATCACTATTATAGAAGCCATCACATTCCAATTTTTATCTAAAGAGGCAGGAAACTTGTCAAAGTTAAATGACATGTTCAGGGTCACAGAGCTAACAAATAACTGTATGAAGAACCAGTTATTATAATTTCTACTCCAATATTTATAAGTTTACTACACAACTTAGATGATGTAGAGAAAGGCATTTTGAGAGTAAGGTTAGTTGAGATACTTTTGTGGGAGGCAAGAAAATTTTGGGGGGTTTTGAACAATTTAGGATGAACATAAAACCTGAGTCTTGACAATTCTAATAAATATGAAGTGATAGAAAATAGCCAGAAAGACATTTCTAGGAGATATCTTGAAAATAAGCATCAGGAATTCACTAGGATCTGAAACAAACTATATAGCAAATAGTTCAGAACTAATAATAGTATTTCAGTGAGCTAACTTTTTTTTTACATTCAGAAAATTGTTTATTTGATTTGACTTGACTTTCTCTTAGAATTTATAATCTTTTTTAATTTTTAGTTTCTTATTTTCAAAATATATGCATAGTTTTCAACATTCACTCCTGAAAAAACTTGTGTTCCAATTTTTTTCTCCCTCTTTTCCCCCTCTTCCATTAGACAAGTAATTCAATATATGTTGAACATGTGAAATTCTTCTATACACATTTCCACAATTATCATGCTACACAAGAAAAATCAGATCAAACAGGAAAAAAATTAGAAAGAAAACAAAAAGCAAGCAAATAATAACACAAAAGGTGAAAATACTATATCGTGATCCATATTTAGTCCCCATGCTCTTTCTGAATGCAGATGCTCTCTCCATCACAAGTCTATTGGAACTAGTCTGAACCACCTCATTGTTAAAAAGATCCACATCCATAAATATTGACTGATGGGCATTCACTCAATTTCCAGTTCCTTGCTACTACAAAAAGGCTGCTACAAACATTTTTGCACATGTGGGTCTTTTCCATCTTTTATAATCTCTTTGGGATACAGGCCCAGTGCTGGCACTACTAGATCAAAGAGTATGCACAATTTGATAGCCCTTTGGGCATAGTTCCATATTGCTCTCCAGAATGGTTGAATCAGTAGTGAAACAACATTTATTTATGAGAATATATTTCCAATTTTTTTAGTCTGTGCATGTATATAATACAGGCAGTTCTTGCTTGTGGGTGTTCTTAGAAGCTGCATTATCAAAGAGATTATGTTTTCCCATAGGGACAATATTATGCCGTAGTCAGAGGTTATGAATTTGACCAAAGGCTCAGCATCATACAGAGAAACAGCAAAATGTCATAAAAGCAAAGATAAGATTACTAAGTCTAAAACAATACTAAAAAGTAAAATTATGTCGTCCGTCCTTTGCAATGCAAAGAAATATGCCATACTGACTGATTATATAAGAGATCCCAATACAATATAAAGTATATCTGTTGTTGAGTAATTCTTCAGTCATGACCCCATTTGGAATTTTCTTGTCAAAAATATAGAGTAGTTTGCCATTTCCTTCTTCAGTAAAATACATACGTGACATAGAGAGAATTTAATTCAATGAGAATTCTTTAAGTACCTACATTAAATAAAATAATCTGTGCTAACTGTATCAAAATAGATACACTGATCCTGCTCTCACAGAGCTTATTATTTAAGGGAGGGAGAGAGAGAACACTTATGATACAAGGAAAAATGAGACAATACAAAGGAGATTCATATTCAAAATGCTACAGGAAATTATAGGAAAAGGAGATCATTTTCAGCATGAGATTGATAAATCAAGAAAAAACTCAGAGGAAGTGAAGGCTTTCCATAGAAAATCAGTCCATCAGTGAACATATTTTATGCCCCAGCTGTGCCAGGCATCAAACTTACTATTTAGAAGCAATGCAAAAAAGAAAACAGCCCCTGCCCTCAAGGAGTTTACAAAGTAATGTTGGAAGCCAATACAGAAAGGAAGCTGAAAAGTGGGTAGAGATGATAAGATTTCCCAATGAAAATGTTTAGACAGACACGAGGGAGGAAGGAGAGTTCAATACAAGTGTCCAAGATGTCATGAGCAAAATTTCAGAGACATATAAACAAGCATAGTATAGTCTTGTACAGAGGCATATGAATATATATGTATATAATTATAGTTTTCTATGTCTATGTATGTATGTGTAGCTGTATAGATGTATATGTATATACATTTATATATTATATACTCACATATCTCTATCTCTATTTATGTCCATATCTGTTTAGCTATAGCTCTATATATCCTTATTATATAAGAGACAAAATGAAATACTATATCTGTCATCATACTTGGCAACAATGAGAGGTTTCTAACAAGGATCACCTATTAGAGGTTTTTTTTTAAGACAGATGTAAATATAATAATCTCTGTTTAGCATTTCTGATGAAGCAGAAAAAACATGGGCTCTAGAGTCGAGACTCTTATTCAAATTCTACCTGTGGCCAAGTCATCTAACATTCTAGGGACTCAGTTTCTTCATCTGTAAAATGGACAGCTTGAATTATATGATGGCTGGCATTCCTTTCTTTGCTGTTCCTATTAATTTACAAGATCTATTCTGTTCATTTGACTATTAATTATATGATTACTACTAGTACTGTGAATCTATACAATAATTTCTAGTTGATAGTTTAGCTATATAGTTCAGCATATATAGATCTATATAGCCTTTTTATTAGAGGGAGCTGGCAGAAGGTGGGGAAAAAAAATAAAGTAAAAAAAAAAATGCACAGTAGAGAACAAAAGAAACCCTACAAGGAAGCAAAGAAAAGATAGTTCTGAACTCAGTGTCTAGTTATTTATTATATAGGCTTCTTGAAATGGAAATTTCTGGTTTCATATTTTGAATTATTTCTCATGTTCTGTGCATGTCAATGTTTTCCTTTTCCTATTTTGCATTTCAGTTTTATATAAATAAATAATGTTTTTTGTTTGTTTTTTAAAAATTCAGAGATGTGAGAGGGCCAGATGTTATGTAATCTAACTTGATTGGATCTTGGTGGTGAACTGGTAGGGGGAAAAAAAGATGTGCTTGGTCAGAATATCCAGGCTGGTTGTGGGTCCCATCTTTAACCACATAAATCAAATCACAGTAAGTTGTTTTTTTTTTTAAATATATCAATGTACTGATGGCAAGTTTCCACACACTCCATCAGATTGATCATGCAGTGATCTCAACAGAACTTTCAGATAACTGAAAACATGAAATAAATCATATCTAGTTCTGGCTCTACTGTTTGGTCAGTGAGACCTTGGGCAAGGGATGCAGTGTCAGTGTTTTGGTCAAGGGTACTTAGGAGTCAAAAAATCATCTAGTGTAGCTGAAGAAAGATAAATGTAGAGTTTTAGGACCCGGATTCATATTTTAACTTCTCCATTAACTCCCTGTGAAAGCTTGATCACTTAGTATCACCAGGGACTATGTTAAATTAAAGGGTTAGGATGAACAACCTCTTAGGTTCCTTCCACCTATAAAATTCTTAAGCCAAGTTTCTACAGCTTATTTAAATACCATCCTACTGTCAGAGATGAAAAGAGGTTCTCTTAGTTTTTCCTCTGCTAGAAAAAAAGATTTAAGACATAGAAGAAATTGATAGATATGCTGTAAGTTTGTCCGGGGATGCGGTGGGGAAGGGGGGATGTCTGTGTGTGTGTGTGTGTGTGTGTGTGTGTGTGTGTGTGTGTGTGTAATAATTACTATTATAAGGTATTTTCACAAAAGACTATTTTTAAGTTTATTAGGGTAGTCTTCCATTCTTTTATGAGGTGGCTATAGCATTAAGTACTGGGGATCCACTCTATTCTTTTCTAAAGTTTCACCAGTGATGCTGAACAAAATTTTAATATCTATGTGGTACAGAGAGTCCTGACTGGCTGTGATTACTTGTATTTTCAATAAGATTCCAGAAGGGGGGAATTGCTCTCCAGACATTTATTGAATGACTATTTCCCAATCTCTCTTCTCTCCAATCAAAAACTCTCTGTTTCAATTCTCTTTTTATATCTCTGATTATATGAGAAAGACAGACTTAATTGGGTTTATTTGGGATCTGTCTCATCATGGAATCATAATTTTTTAAAGAATTGGGAGTCTATGAATGGAAGCCCCTGATTAATGAAGGTAGGCAACAACAAAAGTATGACCACAAAAAGTAGTAGTAGAAGGATTAAGAATTAGTGTTGGGAATTGTAGTGAATCTGCAAGCTCAATTCTAGAAGCTCAGAATTTTTCGTTTCATAAGATCATAAGATCAAAGGTTTAAAGCTAAAAGGGATATAATTGTTTATCACCTCCATCTTCCATATTTTACACATGAGAAAACTGAGGTCCAGAAAGATTAAGTGACCTACTTAGTGTCTCATAGCTACTAAGTGTTTGAGGAAGGATTTAAATGCAGTCTTTGATATTCTAATTCCAGGGTTTTATAAAGATGTCTTAATTAAATTAAATTCAACAAATATTTATTAAATGTTTATTTAGAGGGACTTGGAATAGTCTTCAGTGCTACTTCCAGACTCTTCCTCTATCATTATCAGTCAGTGACTTCTGCTTTGAGATTCATTTACTCTATACTTATCACCCCCAATCAAGATTCTGGTAGATATCTATCAATTTCTAGGGTATTCTCCTTCTTTCCTCAACTAGTTCAGTATCTGGTACAGTATTATTCTCCTTCCTAACTTCTGTTTTCATACTTGTAACTTTAATACATCTTGATACTCCCTCAATAGATGCCCATCAATTGGGAAATGGCTGAACAAGTTGTGATATATGAAGGTAATGAAATATTATTATTCTATAAAAAATGATGAACAAGCTGATTGTAGAAAGGCCTGGATATATTTACATGAACTGATGCTGAATAAAACAAGCAGAACCAGGAATACATTGTACAAAGTAACAAGTTTGTGTAATGATCAACTATGAAAAACTTGCTTCTTCTCAATGATTTAGTGATCCAAGGCAATCCAAATAACCTTTGGATAGAAAATGCCATCTGCATCCAGAAAGAGAACTATGGAGATTGAATGTAAATCAACATATGCTATGTTCTGTTTTTTTTTTTCTTTCTTTCATGATTTTCCCTTTAGTTTTGTAAAGAAATGTGTATTTAGGAGCACCTAGGTCATGCAGTTGATAGAGCACTAGCCCTGAAGTCAGGAGGACCTGAGTTCAAATCTGGTCTCAGACACTTAACACTTCCTGGATATTGTGACCCTGGGCAAGTCACTTAATCCCAATTGCCTCAGCAACAACAATAAAAATGTATATTTAAAAAATTAGTATACATGTATAACTGGAAAAATTAAACAATTAATAACGGGGGAAAGGATATTCCCTCAAACACCCCATCTCCCATTTCCTCAATTTACTTACTTCCTATGACATATTCTATGCCAGCTTAGCTCCATATAATGATGATCATACCCTTGATTTTGTCATCAATAACTACTCCTTTCATGTTCCTCCCTATTCTCATCATAACTTCTTACAATGCTACTTCTCTCCCTCTCTAATTTGCAACCCTTCGTTATGCAATTTTTCATCTTTGTAACCTTCAGCATCTCTCTCTCAGATCTTTTCCATACCATCACCCCTGAACTAGTGATACTCTCTTTCTCATTTTGGTCCCTTAGCTCAACAATCCACTTTTCTTAAGTTCAGTATTCATCTTATACTATCAAAAAGCTTGCACTGCCAAATCTCAAACTTTAATTACTTCTACCATCTCCTGTCTTTGAGCCTACTCACTTCTTAAAGAATGAAGCTGGAAAAAAGGAGAAAACTGTGTGGTCTAGCTCTCTACAAATTTATGTTATACAGTCTCGACTGGGCTCTCACTGCTGCAAGACACTCCTTTACAGGAGTAACAGATTCATTATCTCACCACAGCAGCTTTTCCAAACTTTTTCCATTCATCTTCAAACCTCTCCTAGCTCTCCTTCCCCACATCTTTTTAATAGAACTTTTCCTTATATTTGACCAAAAAAAATTGAAGCTCTCAGCTGAAACTTCCCTCTTTTCTCCTGTTCCTCATCTCACATCACACAAATGCCTTCTGCCACTCTCTTCTTTTACCTCTATCTCCTTTGCCAAAGCAAATTCTTCTATATACATAAGCAATCTCATTCTATTCTAGCCTCACCAGAGTGCCCCATATATCATCTTCCTTCTCTCACAATTTTCAATTTTACCAATTCTTTCTGTCTATAAATATGTCCTGTCTCCTCTATCCTCAAACAGCTAGCATTTGATCCATCCATATCTGCTGGCAATTATCCTATATTTCTCCTCCATTTCATCGTTATATTCCTTAAAGACACTATACCAAAAATTCATCTACTTCATTTCATCTATTCTCTTCTTAACTTTTTTGCACTCTAGCACTTAACCTCATCATTTAATTGATAATCTCCAAAGTTAACAAAATACTGTAGTTACTGTATCTAATGGAGTTTTCTCAATCTTTATCCATTTGTATCTCTTTGCTGCCTTTAACTCTCTTCATCACTCCCCTTATCATTTTTCTTTTTCCTCTAAATTCTCTTATGTTCTTTCATAATTCTCTTTCCACATATATAACATCTGTTTACTTTGCTCTCTCTTCATCTTAACTTAACCATGGACATTTTCCAAGGCTCTAATTGAACTTTATTCTCTTTTTTGTTCTTAATTCACTTTTGCTAAGTAATCTTATCAGTTCCCATAGATTCAATTATCATCTCTATGCAAATAATGCCCAAATCTATTTTTACAGCCATAACCTCTTTCTTATGTCCAGTCTCACACCCCCAACTGCTTTTTGGACATCTGTTACTGGATGCTTATAGACATCTTAAAATCAACATGCTCACAATTTCCCTCTCCCACCTCTCTTTTCCTTATTTTCCTTTTTTTCTGATTCTCAGTCACCCAGGCTATCAAATTAGGAGTCAATCTCAACTTTTCACTCTCTCACTATCCATATTTATTCTATTGGCAAGTCCTGTGGATTCTACTTTTGAAGCATTTTTCTTATTCAACCTCCTTCTCTCCTTTGACACTGTCACTACCTCAGCACAGTTCCTCATCACCTCACACCTTGTAATAGCCTTATGTCTGGTTTTCCTGCCTTATGTTTGGTTTCCCTGCCTCAAGTCTTTGCTCACTATGGTCCATCTTTTACTTGGGTATCAAAGTGATTTTTTTAAGTTCAAGGCTAATCATGATACTCACATATTCAATAAACTCTAATACTTGCTTATTACCCCCAGAATCAACTATGAAATCTCCTGTTTGCTTTTTAAAGTCCCTTATAACCTGGTTCCTTCCTAGCTAGGCAGGCTTCTCATACCTTACTTTACCCCACATACTCCAGTGACAGTGGCCTCTTTGCTGCTTCTCATATAAGACATTCCATCTCCTGACTGCATGTATTTTCATAAACTGTCATGCCTAGGGTGGGGGGAAGGAGGGGAAAATTTGGAACACAAGGTTTTGCAATATTGAAAAATTAACCATGCATATATTTTGTAAATAAAAAGATTTAATAAAAAAATAACATGGTCAGATCTGGAATTTCAGAATATTAATGTGAACGTTGTATGAAGGCTGTACTGGAGAAAGGAGATACTGGAAACAGGAAAAAACAATTAAGCAGCAATTATAAGCGTTCAGATGAAAGGTGGCAGATATGAACTATAATTGAGGATGAATCAGTAGAGAAAAGGATACATATATGAAATATGTGATAGCAGAACTAAAACTTAGTAAATGTGTAAGTGATGATTGAGGAAAATGGAGGAGTTCAGGATTACTCCAAAGTCTCAAAACTTAAAGTAAATTGAAAGATGGTGATCCCCTGAAATATGGAAGATTGAAAGAAAGATGTGTTTGGGGAGAAAAGTGATGGATTCCCATTTAGAAAAATGCTGCATTTAAGATTTCTATAGACATTCAGGTAAGACAGATAGATAGCAGGTAGTTGGTAATGTGGCTGACAAAGTCAAGTGAGAAATGATGTCTGAATTTAGAGATTTCAGAGCCATTTGCAGAGAAATAATGATTGAGTACATTTAAGTTGATAAGATGGGAGAGGGAGATAACCAAAGTTTAAAGATCAAAGCAGACTCAGAATCTTGTCAAAGTCACTATTTCTATTTGTGTCACCTATCCTCTCCCATCTCTTCTGGGAACTTTCCCCATAAAATCATCCATTTTTCCCTTTCTCATTTTCAATTTCTCTTTATCCAGAAATTCCTTGCCTATCATCTCCAAATATATCCCAGTTTTCCTAATCTTTAACTACAACTATAGCCACTTGACCCATGCCACAACCTCTATCATCTTGGATATTTTTTTCTTTAGAATCATTAGAATATTTCACACAAAATGATAGTCCAACAAAAAGACTGAGAAGAAGTGATTAGGATAGATTGAAAGAAAGAGAAAAATGAGAACGAAGTTCATAGAAGCCAAGAGAGGAGAAAGTATCCCATGAAGAAAATATGATTGACAGCATTGCAGAAACAGCATGAAAGATGAGAATTGAGAAAAGATTGCTGGATTTATCAGCTGGGAAAAAATTGGTAACTTTGGGGAAAAGTCACTTCCATCAAGTGGTTCAGTGAGAAGTTAGACCTTGAGTGTTCAAAAAGTGTGTGAGATGCAAGAAAATGCAATTAATAAATATAAACATCTTTTTTCTAGGATTTAGGATGTCTAAGAAAGGAAAGAAAGATCTAGGATGATAGCTTGAGAGTATAACATGGTCAAATGGAGAATTTTTGGTAATCAGTGTAGAAGGAACTGGTGTAAGAAAGGTTGAAGATTAGAAAGAGGAAAGGAATAAGAGACAAGTTCCCAGAGAAGAGAGGGAGGGATAAAGGATATAAATAAGGATGTTGACTTTTATAAAGTAACGATAGATTATCTGTTCTACAAATACTGTAGCAAAGCAAAGAAAAATAGTAGAGTCTTAATGTTGAGGGGAATTAGAGTATAGAATTGAGAGAAAGGGATACTGATCGAATGAATAATTGAATGAAAAAGTAGTTACTAAGTGTTGAATTAACAAAAAGCAAAAGGACCTTATAACAGGGAAAGAAAGCATATGTAGAAAAGTGGTTATCAGAGAGCATTATTTTGGTCTGGATAGTGCCAGGGATGATGAGTAGAGCTAAAGGGAAATTGATCCATTCATAGTGGATTCCATTTGATTATTATTCTCAGAAGTATAGGGGGAAGAATAACAATAAGGGCATGTTTCTGTGGCAGCATGGGATGAAAATGACCAGAGAGAAGAATGGTGGGTTGGATTATACAAGAGAAATTAGATCCAATTGAGACCCCAGAGGCCCAGAGACTCTGGATAGGATATTAGACAGCTTTGTTGAAGGTAAGAGCTAGAAAAGGAGATAAAGAATAAAGATTAGGATTAGAGGATTGAAACATTTAAAAATAATATTACAGAATCTTTAAACAAGTCAAAATTTAGTCCTATCAATAATTCTGAAGTTTGTAACATGCCTTGAGAGTTATATAGGAAAGAAACCATGTAACTCTAGAATGTTATTCTCAATATCTGGAATGTTCTCTCTCCTCATCTCTGTCTCTTTAATACCTATCCATTTTCCTAGATGTACCTCACTATCACCTCAACTATATAGTCTTAATAAATTCACCAAAGTTAGAAGTGATTTCTTTTTCTCCTAAATTCCCTTATCACATTGTTTGTCTTTTTGTACTCCAATCGTCCTGTAATTTATATTGGAATTATTGTACTGATCTTGTCTTTCATATTTGACTGTTACATTTTTATGTTCAGGGACCATGCCTAATATATTATTGTATCCCCCTTTGTATATTAGTTTTAGATATAGCACATGACCAAGAAGTGTGGGCAATTGTTGAACTATTATGTTCCAAAAATTAAGTTAAACTATTTTAATCAAATAATGTCTTCTTAGAAGTGATATCAGAGTATATGTGTGTGTGCATATTTAATCAGAATATATATACATTAAAGAGAATATAGATGTGTGGAATATATAATAGAAAAAATCTAACACAACTACCATCATAGAGAATATATATTATTATAATACTATATTGTATGTAACCTAGTATATCATTATAAGAATATATAAAATAATAATGTGACATTTGTGCTAGGTTTCCTCATTCTAAGTCTTAGCTTTACCTAAGTCTACAATAGTAGAAGGAAATGAGCCATTTCCCAAGAAATATATAGTAAAATATGTTCTTTTCAACTATATAAGAAAATACAAATCTTTACCATGACATTCAAGACCTGGCTAAGATAAAGCAGAGTTCTTTTGGTTTGTCCAGTGTTCCGTTTTCCATTCTTCTAGCATAAGATCCATGGACCGAGAGCTAGAAGAGATCTCAGAAACAATGTAGGCTTATTTTACAGAAAAGAAAAATGATATCTGGGGAGCTTAGGAGACTTGTTCAAGTTCACACAACTAGTCACTATAATAGTTTGCCCATACAACTTTGGGTTGTATGGGGCAAGGAGAGATCTACTGTGATTTTTTAAATAGCTAATTTGAAAAGTCAGAGACAACAAACTGGCCTCAGAACATGGAATGTTGTACTATTTTGTTTCCCAGATGCTCATTCGCAAAAGAAGTTTAAAAAACCCATCATTACAACAACTGAGGAATTCTGAGTGATTTAATGATTGTTGGCCAAATGGACATAGTCTCTAGGGAAGATTGTGGAAATGGATTGAATGATCCCCACTCAGAACATAATCTCTCAAAAGAAGATCCAGTTCTGAGCCAGATAGACAAAAAGAAGTTACTCCTTTCTGAAATGCCCCTTCCTGACTGGAAGGTGGTTTAAAAAGCAATACTAAAGATCAGTTGAGGAAGCAGACTGTAAGAGGCTTCTGCCAATCCTAAATTAAATGTCTCTGCCCTGTCTCAAGAACACAAGCTTACTGCACCTGAACCTGAAGTGGGAAATAGTGAGGACTATTCAACAGTAGGAAGCAAACTCAGCTGAGTAAAGAAATAGCTCAGGTAGGGGCTAAGCTGAGGAAATGTACCATGATGATGTAGCTCATTCCAACATTTAAATGACCCTGTTCAAATGGGATTTTTAAAAGGGAATTCTCCTCTTCTGTATTAGAGAGCATTGGTTCTTGAAATTGAAGTTACTCACCATCCCAGGCTTGGAAAACTTCATGAATCAAGCAAGAGTGACATGCACATTCTAACTCCCATGTTCTTTCCCTACTCTTTAGTCCTGATCTTAAAACACACCCATCTGTGCCAAGGGTAATTTACTTGAAACTCTGAGACTAGCCCCATTCTATATATAAAGATCAGATTAGAAGAGCAGGATGAATGGTCCACTATGTATCACCAGACATTGGTGGCCCTGTGCCTTTCCTTCACCTCACAATAGAATCAATCTATTTCTACCTTGGTGAAACTGCTCTCTTCCTAAGGGGAGTGAGGTAAGACTTGAAGGTGTCTTGGAGAACCCAAGGGACCCTTACATTTTGATCTTTTCAAACAATCTTTAAAAAGAAAATGCTCATTCCCCTTCTCCAGTCCAGCTGACTCTTTTGTCCTCTTACCCTTTCTTTTCAGTGCCATTCTGAATCAAAAAAAGCTATGGCTAGCCAGAAATTATACCAACACCACCTCCCCTGTCCTTTGCTACCGCCTTATCCACTCATCTTTCCCATATCCTTTTCCTTATCATTCAAAAGGGAAATCAAAGGTTGAACTTCTACATAATTCCATGGGTTTTGTGGGGGTTTTCCTTTTATTTTTGCTTTGGTTTTATTTTAATTATTTTTTAAAAACCAACAGATATTTGGAAATAGGAAAATTACCAATGCTATTACTTAGATCAATAAAAATCTTGACTAAAAAAAAATTTAAAGATTCTGTTCAACAGTGGGGTAGCTCATAAGCACTCTTCTAGCCCAATTGCCATTTCAACAATGAACTTTTTGAAGATAGTTTGAAAGAGAAAAAAAGAAATTTTAGACCCCACAATTCTGGAGAAAAGACACCAAAGCTTTGCAAGTGTGTACTTGTGAGTTACTTTGGTTACCTGTATTCCTTTAAAAAAATATCAGTCAGAAAAAAAAATAAACAAAATAAAAAAGTCAATCAATTAATCATCTACCAAGCACTGTGTAATATCATTGAACATTAAGTTTGTGTCCACTTTTCTTCAAAGATGTGTTTTCAGAGGAAAATGTACCCCACATTTATGATAAAAATTTATTATAACTACTGTTCTTACTGTCATTTGAGTAAATTATCTTTGTTAGGAGTCAACTGAGACAATTGACTGAATGATGGGAGACTCAAGATTACAATTTTAAGATTATGGCCACATTACATGTATCCTCCTAGAATATGAGGTAGCATTCACCACTCTAAAGAACCTCAATTTGAGAGTGTGAGTTGTATGGGGGAGAGGGATGCTTAGATAGGAGGGCTACATAAATAGAAGAGGAAGTATTTGAACTTAGGTCCTCTGACTCCAGAGCCAGTATTCACTGTACAGTGTCACCTTTTTGGTAAATTATGGTGGCTATTAGAAAGAGTAATTTGCATATTTTTAAAAATTGCTTCTATTATAAGGATGCTCACCACCACTTTATTTTGGTTACTGTCTGTCTATACACAATTGACTTTTACTGTGCTAATTACTAACTTATTTTGTATAATAAAACAAAATTCATTAAAAGTTAACAGCAGAATTTAATTTAATTAAAATTCATTAAATTGTTTTCTAATATAGTACATTTATTTTTGAAACCACATTCTGATTACTACATCATGCTGGAAAGGCAAGCAAACAAGAGAACAGCAAGCATAATAAGAACCTGACCGAAAAACAGTATTATCCCTAAGGTTCCAGCAGAAGTTATAGCAAAACAATTTGAAATAAATCAAGAACTCATTTCTTATTAGTCCTCTCTGACTAGGTCACCCTGACAGAATATTTACAGACTACTCTGTCTAAACATTTGCAGCAATTTTCTCAAAATTGAACACACAGATGATTATCACCATAAAGCAAAAACTCAGGAATTCTTCGGAATGGCTTAACTTTTTTAGAGAAGAAACTGCCTCGTTCCAAGCTGTGGAGATATTTAGTGGTATTGTTAATTAAATTGTCATGAACTGAATTTTTGCCTAAGTCTTTAACAAACTTTGCTAGTTACTTTGGAGCAGAATTTGGCACTTGCTTCATCCATATTGGATGCTCTCCAAAGAAATTACATCACTATACTATCAGAACTTTCAAAATAAAGCATCTTTTCAACTACTCACTTTTATTACCTTAGGTAACTCATTTAAATTCTCCAAATCTCAATTTCTTCACCTTTAGAATAAGAAAATTGTACTGGATAATTTTTAAAATTACATCCAACTATAAAAATATGGTCCTTGGATCATTCAAGCAGTATGGAATCATGGATAAAGCACTGGTTTGGGGCATCAAGAAAAACTAGGTTTAAATATAATGAAATCTTAGGCAATTATATCCCTTAAACTCTTTGTGCCTCAGTTTCCTAATCTGTAAAACAACAATGTCTAAAAGTGCCTTTCCAATTCCAAACTTACAATCCTATGATTTAACATGATGACCCTTTGGCACTGAACAAATATGGAAACCATAATGTACAACATCCTCATATTTCTTCTGTTTCAACATTCAACTAAAAAGTCATTCAAAAAACATTTATGACACACAAACTTTATGCTACTCTTCATGATTCCATTTTGGGGTTTACTTGGTAAAGAAACTGAAGTAGTTAACCATTTTCTTCTCCAGCTCATTTTACAGATGAGGAAATTGAGGCAGACAAGGTTAGGTGACTTGCCCAGAATCACCCAGTTAGTAAATAAGGCCAGATTTAAACTCAGGAAAATTAGTCTTCCTGATTTCAGGCCAGCATTCTATCCATGGTGCCACCTAGTTGCCCTAAATAGGGTAATATACAAAGATTATTAAGATTCCCTTCATTATACCAGCTCACATTTTCAAAGGACTTTAAGATTTAAAATATTACTTACAGCAATCCTGTGATATAAGTAGAACAAAGATTATTATATAGGTCATACAGCTGGGGAAACAAAGATTCAGTAAAATAACTTTAATATACACTTAATGTTAGAGCTAGAACTTCAACCCAGTTCTTCTTATCAAAACCACCATTTTTTCCATGACATCATTCTGCTTACATTACAGTACAAGGGATGTTATTTATATAAATAAATGCAATACCAGTGAGATACAGAGAGAGAGGGAAACAGAGGGAAAGAGAGAGAGAGAGAGAGAGAGAGAGAGAGAGAGAGAGAGAGAGAGAGAGAGAGAGAGAGAGAGAGAGAGAGAGAGAGAGAGAGAGAGAGAGAGAGAGAAAGAGAGAGAGAGAGAGAATGAGAGAGAGCATCTGACATCTTGAGATCAGATAAAGGGATATTACTTCTTGCATTATGGGGAGAGGAGGCGGAAGGGGCAACCACAGAAGGTGACAGGAAAGATTGTTACTATCATTGAAAAAGTTTTTGTTTGCTATCCAAGCAGTACCTCCAATATCTATGAACATTTAGTCTCCCCTTGGTCTTGGAGGAAACAATGAAGTCAATGAAAAGCAATTTACCTAATTTAATGTCCTATAGTAACACATCCAGGTACCAGGAAAATGCGGGCTCCATCTTTGGTGGTAGCATTTGCATTGTCTAGGAAATTCAGGGTTGATAAAGCTGTGCTATTTTTCTCACTGGATACTTATGAGGAAATAACTAGAATAAGTTGAGTTTTATTACATATATCATTAATATTATAATTATTAGTGGTGTTATTGTTTAGAAGTTCTCTGGTTTCTCATTTATGAAGGGAATTTCCCTACACTAATAAAATCATAGAACCAGTTCCTATCCTTGTTCTATGGACACTATAAAAGATAAAGCATTTGGTTTACTTGTTTCAAGAAATAATAGCACTGGAAATTTTCATTAAATTTTACAAAGAAAATTGTGTCTGGTGTGCAGCAAAGAGTAAGTCAAATGATATTTGACTTCATAGTTATAGAACACTTTCCAATTTGCACAATATGTTCTTCACACCAACTCTTTGAAGTAGGCAGTACAAATGTTACTATGCCCATTTTACAGATAAGGAAACTGAGGGTCATAAACATAAAATCAGTTGAATGGAGCCCTATGCTAAGTACTGGAAATAGAAAGGCAACAGACAAGTTCCTGCTTTCAACTTTGCAGTTTAATAGGGGAGATAACATGCAAACTATTAAAAAACAGTTCAGAATTTTAACTTTCTTGAGCTAAATAAACAAAGGATATGGGTGGCAGATTTTTTTTAAACCATTTTGTGGCTATCTGGAGCTTATACGTTCTTGGATTCAGCTCATATTAAAAGTCAGTCTTCTCATCATTTAACTTCACTCACCAGGAAAGGAAACGTTGAGCCCAGAGAAAATACAAAACTCATACTGAAAGAATATTCATCTGCCTCACCTCCTATTCTCCAAAAGTACCAAGCTAATGATTCACCACCATTTTTAAAGGAAGGAGCCCTATGTTCTCCAAGAACTTTCAAGGACAAAGAAAAATCAGAACCAGCTAAAGTTTTTTTTTTTTTTCTTTTAGCTACAACTGCTAGAAATAACTGGTGTAGTTGAAATTCAAGGACTTTTTTGTTATCTTAAAACAACAATAAGGATCAAAGATCTAAATGTGAATTCAATGGCCATCTAGTCCTTCTATCCTTTCATTTTATAAAGGAAGAAATTAAAATACAAGAATGTTAAATTGAATGTCTGGAGCAACTCGGGGACAAGAAGTAGAGCCTGATTTTGAATCCAAGTTCCATGCCTCCATATTCAGGGTTTTTCCCACTGTATCATGCTACAGGAATTTGGCTTTTAAAATAATTTAAAAATTAAATTTAAAAAATTTTAAGTGATTAAAAATAATTAGGTTCTGGGAGTACAGGTTGGAGGATTGTCCAGTAAAGCAATAAAATGGAGGAAGTGTGTTAGAGCTATCACAGATAAAAATAATGTAGGAGAAAAGAATGATCACCTCACACTGGCCCATGTCCTTTGAATAAATCAGGCAAAATGGAACAAGACCACACTAATCAATAGCTGGTATTGAGGAACTAGCAACAGGAGTTGAGCTGAAATGAACACATCTATTCTGTATCATGAGGTATTCCCTCTCTCACATTCTTTTCCCTCTCTCCATGTCTGTCTGTCTATTATGCTCTTGATCTCTCTCATATTCTAGAAGCAAGGATGATTGGGCAATTAGGTAGCACGGTGGATATAGAACTGATCCTAGAGTTAGGAAGACAACTTCAAATCTGTTCTCAGACACTGACTAGCTGTGTGATCTGAGACAAATCAATGAGCCTCTGTCTGCTTTAGTTTCCTCATCTGTATAATAGGAATAATAATAATAATAACTACAGTTATTAGAATAACATAAAATGACATTTCTAAAAGTATTCACACATCTTCATGAGTAAATAAATGGTAGCTATTATTATTAATTATCTCTGGTTAAGTCAGCTGATGATTGGGTAGAGTTGTGATTAATAAATTTGAAAGTACTAGAAAGGACTAGAAGCATAACCATAGTGAATTGGTGTGATTTTGTGAATACATGAAATTCAGGAAGTGTGAATGCCTTTGGTGTACCATGACAGTGGTGGGTTTGATGATATGAACTAAGTTAGTGTACCTAACTGAATGAGTATATGATAAACTGAGCTATGAAGCTGGGTGCATATCCGAATGTGTATGTGCCATACAGATTTTCAGGTAAATCAAAGGAAATTTTCACCTTCCAGGTACCCTAGATGATTAGGAAGAAAATATAAGTGTTAATGGACCTTATTTGTGCATTTCTAAGCCAGTAGCTAGTATAGCATCATTATTGTATATTTACACTTGTTGGTCAGTCATTTCAGTCATTTTTGTGGCCCCATTTGGAGTTTTCCTGACAAAGATACCATTTGGCCATTTCCTTCTCCAGCTCATGAGGAAACTGAGGCAAATAGGGTTAAGTGACTTGCTCAAGGTCATATGGCTAGTAAGTGTCTGAGACCAGATTCTAACTCAAGTGTTCCTCACTCTAGGCTCAGCATTCTACCCACTGTGCCACCTAGCTACTCTGCATATTTATATAGGTCATTAGTGTACATTTATATAGATCAATAGATTTCCAAACTCATCTATATGGAAACCTCCACCCTACTCCTCAACAATACAACCCATTCACACTCTCTCATCCTGTAACTCTTGATTTTGTCTGATACAAATCTTCCCCTCATATCTATCCAACATACTTAAGCTCTTCTTTCTAATCTCTTGACATTCCATCGAACCCCGGTGGAGTGCATGGGCTGTCCAATGGCATACCCCATTCTTGTTTCATAATAAACCTACTCTTAGCACAGTTTCTTCTAAGAAATACTTAAGTAAATACACTGTACCTAGTATATATTCACCATCTCCTCTCCATTATCTTCTGGGTGATTTAGCACTTTAATTCTCCAAACATTTTGATATTCTATGGCTCATATCCACACAAATCACCAGAAGAATAGACATTATTAAAAAGATGAGTGTTTGCAGAAAAGCTGTAGTCATTAAAAGTACTACTTTCCCAATTATAATCCACTTTGTTCTTTTTTTTTTTATTAAATTCTGGTCCAGTGCAGAGTTCATTATCATGAAACAAAGGAAAGATAAAAAGATGTCACTTTCATAAATGCATAAAGATATTTTTCTTCCTAATTCTATCTCATCTATATTTTTCAGAGCTGAGTGAATCCTACCCTCCTGACAGGGATAAGTTTGACTCTCTTTCCCAAAAGCTATTAACCAAAGCTCTTAAGTAGAAAGCTAATGCAATCTTGTTTGCATTTAGAAAAGAATATAGTGCCCAGGAGGGGGAAGTGGTAGATCTCTGATTTCTGCCCTAATCATACCATGTCTGTAGTGCTATATTCCATTTTGGGTGCCACATTTTAGAACTCATGTTTAGGAAAATTCAGGGAAGTATCTGGAAAAAAAAAAAGGTAATTCGAATTTACAAGAGTTTCAACATCATGTATGAATGAATTTTAATGTATTTGTTAAGTGCTTATTATTTGCTAGGCATTGTGCTGAATTTTGAGCATTCAAATATTGCAAAAGAGATGGTCCTTGCCTTCAGCAAATTTATGATATGATAGGGGAAGCCAGCATATATACAGCAGAGGTGACTAGGAAGATTTTTTTCTCAGAAATGGAGGTGGGAAGTGGGATTATGGGTAGACAGATTCTTTGATATTTGGATAGGATGTGAAAAGGGTAGTATGGTCTATTTTCTAGGCATAGCCAGCAGATATAATGGCACAAGTGGCCTAGTTTTAATACACACTGTCAAACTGGGGGAGGAGCTCCAAAGATAAATGAATTAACTTGCTCAGCATCTGGGCTATGAATACAGAAAGACCCAGGTATGGAATTCCAAGTCTTAAATTGAAAGATACAAGTTCAGGTGGAGAGCAGTTATACAGAAGGGAATGGGGACTGAGGAGACAACTGCTTGGGATAGAAAGCTGAAGCATGGTGAAGATTGATTGAAGAAAATGAGAATGTTTAGCCTAAAAAAGAGAAGTCTTATGAAAGTATGATATATTTCTCCCAGAATTTAAAGAATTGTTTTATGGGAAAGGAATCAGGCTTGAGTTTTTTTGGCCCTAGAGATCTAAATGAAGAAAATGAGATTTAGACTCAATACGAGAACGTATTTTAGCTAAAAATTAGAACTATCCAAATGAGGAATATTCTGTTTCAGGAAGTAGTAGCCTTTAAAGGTTACATAACCATTTGTTAGGAGTCATATAATCATTTATTAGATTGGAAATTCTTTGCAGATTTTCCAATACTGATATTTTCCAATTCCAAATCCTTCTTAAGTCATGTGTGTTATGTGGATCAGTCCCATGTCTAGAATGCTTTTGTCCCCATCATTTTTATCTTATTTTTAGTTTAAGACAAGGATCCCTTATTATGACCATGTCAAAGGCTCCAATTTTAGATTCCCTTGAAGATAATCAGACCAAAAGAAATGTGTTAAAATTGGGAATATCCATTCCCATTGAACAAAGCATCTGTCTTAACCAGTGCATTTCACAATATCTCTCTTCTATTTGAATTTACATAAAATTCTTTTCCTGAGTCTGCTGTTTTCCTCCCTGCTGTAGTTGCCCTCTTGCTCGACTCTTTATATATTTCCTATAAATTTTCTTTTATAGCTATACTACCATATTTCCATGCTGCTGTTTTAGCTTTCAAAATACTTTTATGGACAGTCTCTTGAAGATTATGAGCAAATCTTTTTTGGAGTAGAGGTACCACCTCTTCCCTTTTTGCTGAGCAGCTGGGTTCCTCACCTACTACTATATCATTCTCTAATCTATCAGTAGCCCATGCTCACTGTCCCAACCATATAGCCTTGAGAGAAAATCCCTTAAAATTATGGTCAGGTGGCTTCCCCCTATGATTTTAACCTATCCTTATACATTACCCACATAATTTTTGTCATGTACAATCTTACACCCCATTGTTTTTATCCTTAAAAACTTATTTCAGAATTGGATAATTTTGATTCTCAAGACATCATTAAAGTAGGCCAAAATTTTCTTGAACAGGCACATGAAAAAGGACAAAAGAGATTTAAATACAAGTTACTTGAAATCCCACCTCCCTCTTTAATCCTAGACTCTCAGAATCTCATAGTTGGTAGAGACTTCAGTGACCATCTATTTCAACTCATGATTAAAAATATTCCACCTAGAATGTACCCAAATTATAGTCATTCAACATCTGTTTAAAGGCCTTTATTGATAGGGAACACACTATCCAACAAGACAGACTATTTAACTAATTATTAAGAAGTATTTCTTCACACTGAGGCTGAATTTTCTTTTTTCCAACTTCTATCCAATATTACTCTGGGGCCAAATACAACAAATCTAATTCATCTTCCCAGGATGGCTCTTCAAACTCTTGAAGAGGTTTTCCCATCCAAACACCTTCATTTCCTTCATCCAATTCTCTTATGGGCATGAATTTGGGCCTCTTCACATTCAGGCTACCTTCTTCTGGATCCTTTTTAGTTCATAAATATCCTTCTTAAACTGAACTTACACTTGGGCATCTGTAGTATATGATGTTTGGAACAAATATTTTTGCTACAATGTTTTACTATTAAAATAACTTTTCTACTGCCTACAAAATATTGTAGATGAAAGTATCAATAGCATCCTAGAACCAGAGAGTTTCCTCCAGTTCTTGGCAAGGGGAAGCATAGTGAAAAATGGGGGCTGCTCTAGCAATGGACTTTAATTGGAGCAGTTGCTCTGTCTGAGAAGTAAAACATTTCTTATCCATTTGCCAATGATATGCTTAAAAGTATGTCCTAATATATTTTTGTTTGAGTTGAGATAATTAAATTACTTGGAAATTATCTATGTAGTTGTAAGTAAGCAGATTAAGTTTTGAGTAGCAAGGGAGAGTCAAAATTTTAAATGTGGCTGTTCCAAAAAACTATTCAAAAATTGTTCAATGTCCAAAAATGGTTCAGTATCCAAGGCAATAATTTTAGAAATTAGTAGTAACTCATGTCTTTTATAAACACAGGATGATTGTGAGAAACTATTTGATGGAACTTTCTCTCTCTTTCTCTGCATATATGAGTGTGTGTTTGTGTTTGTGCAATGGGATATTATCTCAATGGTTAGATATTTTATGTAAATTTACCAACTGAAGAAAAGGAAGCATAAGAAAATAATCAGATGACCTGAGTTCAATATGTGGATATTATCACCTCCTTATAATTGGAAATTAGGCTTATTGATATAATCCAAGATAGCTTTTATAGTTGTCATATAGAAGTATTGATTCACCTTGAGTTTAAGGTCAACTAAAATCTACAGATCTTTTGCAGACAAACTTTTATCTAAATACACTTCTCCATCTTTACCTTGTAAAGCTGACTTTTTATCACATTCAGCCTAAAGGTCTAGCCATCTAACTGTGTGATCCTAGGCAAGTAGCTAAACTACTGTCTGCCTCAATCCCTTCATCTGTAAAATTGAGATAATAGCACCAATCTTCTAGAAATATTTAAGTATAACATAAGGTAATATTGGCAAGGTTTTTTGCAATATGAAAACATTATTATTAACTATTAGCCCAGGTATGCACAAATATTAAATGTCTGAGGAAAAACATGAGTTTAGATTTTCTGGTCTCTTAAGTTTAGTTCTCAATTCATCATGATACTATAACTCTTAGTAGTCTTTCACGAGGATCAAATTAAGGGTTGAAATATATCCTTCACTATCTAGTCATAAGAATACAAATCAAAACAAATTTAATAAACAAACAAAAAACATTTCTCTAACATCAGGTTCATAGAACCAATGAATTTCTAATTCAAAACAATGGTTGTAACTTTTTCTACCGAAGATCATCTTATCTTTAAAGTTGCTATGGGGAAACAAGAAGGAATTCCTATTCGGGTATAGATTGAACTAGATGACTTCTGAGCTTCCTCCTAACTCTGAGGTTTTGTAATTCACTATCATTTTTAGTCTGTTTATTGTGTCAGCATTCACTCACTCTTTCCCATACACAAAGGATCACAAACTTGATTCTTTCTTCCAAAGTTCACTCTTGCTTTTACATTGCCAAATAATAACACAATGTATTTTCCAAAGCCAATTTAATCCATAACCTACCAGTATATACAGACATAGGAGTAGATTAATAAATAGTCTGGAAATGTGTATATTACTACAGATGTAACATTGAATCACAGTATATTTTAAAGTAGAAATCTTCCTAAGGAGAAAGTCAAGAACTTTTGATAACTATAAACAGAGGTGACGACCCAAAATGATGAATTTAACTAGCATTTTGAAATATAAGTCAATCACTCAGAGCCCATGAAATAGAACTCACATATCATTTGGAAGGTCCTGCTTTCCCACTGATAGATTTATCATTTTGAAGAATGTATCCATTTCTGACGTGGCATTTAGAATATATCTACCTGATAGAAAAATTCTAAGCTGCATAATCTTACCAATATACCTTTTACAAGATGGTTTTTTGTGTCAAAAAGAACTGATCTTAAAATTTATTACAAAGATATTTTAATAAAAGGTATCAGAGAGACTGAGGGACAAGGAAAAAAAATCTTATGAGACAGGATCTTTAATTTCAGAGCTTTTATCTTGAGTGAAAAGAACTTGACAAAAAAGAGAGTACCAGAGAAAGGTTTTATAGGGTTCCTTTTCACTATTTAGCCCTAAAAGATAGACAGGAGATAGAACCTGCAAAAAATTCTGTGAGAGCTAAGAGAACTTTCAGATGATCAGAACGTTATTCTATACAAATCCAACAGCCCATAAAGAGGCAAGGAAATTGCAATTGTCCAATGCTTTCAGTAACCAAGTATCTCTGCAAGGATCTGACAGGTTCCTTTCTGAAGTATGTTTTTGTTGTTTCTGTTGTTGTTTGTTGTTCTCTAAGTGTACCATGACAGGGAGGGTTGTGCAAAGTCACCTACCTCACTTTTTCCTCCAGAGCTATCTGGGTCCAATGGCCAAATATAAATCAGGAAAACTGGAGATGGTTCTGGATATAGTAGGAGACCTTGATTTTTTTAAGCTAAAATCTTAAACAGGTCTCAGTTTCACTAAGGCCCAAGAATCAGGGTCATAGCCTCCTTTCTCCAAAGAAAAGAGGAAAGGAGCATAGGACACTAAGGAGAGAGTCTATCAGAATCTTAGGATACAGTAAGGCTGAGAGGAAAATATAGGTTCATTTTGCCTTTCTATAGAAAGATGTTCTCCCAATCACTTGTTGTTTGGGGTGTAGAGGAATGGAAAGAGGGAAATAATGATTATAATTCCATAGAATACATTTAAAGATATCATGGTTTAGAGTATAGGATTCCTGAGCACCATAGCAGGAAAGACAGTATTTGACATAAACATTTTTTAATAATCATAAAGTGTTAATAGTACATTGATGGAAAAGTGATGAACTTTGAGTCAGAATACCTGGGATCAATGAATTCTGTCACTTACTAGCTGGTGACCATGAGCAAAACACTTAATACTTCTCAGTTTCACTTCTTCAGTAAAATAAAAATGATAATATTTATATATCCAATTTTTGCAAATATCCATATCTTATCTGTGGAGGATATAATCAAGATAAAAGGATAAGAATCACAAAGGATAAAATAAAAGAATCTGGACTGGTATAGATTTTATTTATACCACTGAAATCATGGATCTCTCTAAAGGGAAAAAAGGCAGCATTTCAACAGTTCAGTAAACTCACAATCTCTTCCCTGTAGGTTCTTCCTCAGATGATACAGATCCCAATCCATCACAATTCTTGTCTATATCTTCCACTGTATTCGAACCAAAAAGGATAATCTTAAGAATCATACATAGATTTAAAGCTGAAAAGGACAATTCCCTTCCCTCCTTCTCCCTTCCCCTTTCACTTCTCTCCCCCCTTCCTTCTTTTCCCCCCTTCCCCCTTCTTCTTTCCCCCCCCTCTACCCACCTTCCCCTCCCTTCTCCTTCCCCACAGCTGAGTAAGTATTATGAGGTTGGATTTGAAATCAGGTTCTTCTGACTCCAGAGTCAATGCTTTAGCCACTGCACCAACTAGCTTCCCCTTCTATCTTGACTTTTTTTTAAGCAAAGGAATAAGGAGAAAGAGGATAACAGTAGTGATGTCCAAAAGGAGGGCATAAAAACTTTTTTTAAAGAAAAGAGACATGAATTCAAATTCAAACTGTCAAATAGGACAGTTTTAGAAAAAAACTGTAAATATTATATTGTATATTTGTGTGTGTGAATGTGAGGGAGAGAATATGTTTGTGTGTATGAGTGTGAGAAAGAGAATGTGTGTGTGTGTGTGTGTGTGTGAGAGAGAGAGAGAGAGAGAGAGAGAGAGAGAGAGAGAGAAGAGAGACACAGAGAGAAGAGAGAGAGAGAAAAGAGAGACAGAGAGAGAGAGAGAGAGAGAGAGAGAGAGAGAGAGAAAAGAGAGACAGAGAGAGAGAGAGAGAGAGAGAGAGAGAGAGAGAGAGAGAGAGAGAGAGAGAGAGACTGGAGCAGCTGGATAACATAGTAGGTAGGATCCTGGGTCTGGAATTAGATCTCTATTCAGACTGAAACAGTCACTATCTGTGTGCTCTGGATAAGTCATTTAATCTCTATTTACCTCAGTTTCCTCATATGTTAAGTGAGAATCACAGTATGTACCTGCGAAAGTTGTTGTGAAGATCAAATGAGATAATTACAAGGTCAAGCATAGTACCTGGCACAAAATAAATTCTATCTAAATGTGAGTAATGATGAGGATTGTGTGTATACACACACACACACACACACACACATATATATATATATATATATATATATACACATACCCACACATATTTTAGAAGCTATCTGTATGAAATGTAAATTTGTGGTCTAACAATCTTTTTGCATTCTAATTTTTTGGTTACAAAATTAAATTTCAATTCTGATAAATACACTTGAGCTCTAAGAGGAAAAAAAGATCTTAGTGATACATCATATATGTATCTCCTTCAAACATATGGGCAACAGTTTTAAGGCATTTTAATTTATTTAAGAGAAACAATAACTAGTCATAGCTGGAGGAAGGGCTGGAGGTATACCCCCACCCTGGAACCTAGGAAGCTATGGCTCAGGCTCTGCCTTTCATATAACCTAGATTTACCACCTTGAGTCTAACTCCCTAGTACTCTAGGCATTCTCCAAAACTGTAAGTAATGCTCCCCCACCTGGAAGTATTTTAGATTAGTGACTTATGGTCATTATGGCATTAAGAACTTTTACCTATGAACAGCTAGGGGCAGACATCATAGAGTGTTAAACTTGGAGTCAGAAAGATGGGGGAGGGTTCAAATTATAGTCTCACAGCTAGCTGTGCACAAAGCAAAAATTGCAATATCATGAAGGAAATAAGAATGCACAAATTTAGAACCATCTCTATCTCAAATGTTCACACTATTTGAACCCAATCTGTAGCAGCGACTTTAAGCTCATACTGGACTGATAAACTATAGTCAGTGTATCTTGAACCTAACATCATGTCATTGGTTCTCACTGAATATGAATAGGAACAATCAAAACATTTTCTTCATTTATGAAAATGAGGATAATAATTGTGCCTGACCCCTAGGATTGTTATGAAGATCAAGGAAAATCAATAAGCATTTTTTTTTAATTTTTTTTTAATTTTTTATTTAATAATTACATTATATTGACACTCATTTCTGTTCCGATTTTTTTTTCCCCTCCCTCCCTCCACCCCCTCCCCTAGATGGCAAGCAGTCCTTTATATGTTGGATATGTTGCAGTATATCCTAGATACAATATATGTTTGCAGAACCGAACAGTTCTCTTGTTGCGTAGGGAGAATTGGATTCAGAAGGTATAAATAATCCGGGAAGAAAAACAAAAATGCAGATAGTTCACATTCGTTTCCCAGTGTTCTTTCTTTGGGTGTAGCTGCTTTTGTCCGTCATTTATCAATTGAAACTCAGGTCTCTTTGTCAAAGAAATCCACTTCCATCAAAATATGTCCTCATACAATATCGTTGTCGAAGTGTATAATGATCTCCTGGTTCTGCCCATTTCACTTAGCATCAGTTCATGTAGGCCTCTCCAAGCCTCTCTGTATTCATCCTGCTGGTCATTTCTTACAGAACAATAATATTCCATAACATTCATATACCACAATTTACCCAGCCATTCTCCAATTGATGGGCATCCATTCATTTTCCAGTTTCTAGCCACTACAAACAGGGCTGCTACAAACATTTTGGCACATACAGGTCCCTTTCCCTTCTTTAGTATTTCTTTGGGATATAAGCCCAATAGAAACACTGCTGGATCAAAGGATATGCACATTAATCAATAAGCATTGAATAAGCATCTACAATGTTCCAGACATGGTGCTAAGCAGTGGAGTTACAAAGAAAGGAAAAAGATAATCTGTTCTCAAGAGGAGACAACAGGCAAATAGCCATCTACAAACAAGATATTTACAGGATCAGTTGGAGATAATCAACAAATGTTAAGAGACATCAGGAAAAGTTTTTTGGAGAAGGTGAGGTTTTAGCTGAACCTGAAAGAAGTCAGTGACAGGAGGGAGAGCCTTCCAGGCATGGGGGACATTCCAATAAAATTCCTGGAGTCAAGAGGTAAAATGTAAGGAGCTCATTGATATGAGATTATAGAACATCAGACAAGGAAAGGGATGAGGAATGGGAGTATCAACGGAAGATCTCCTCCCCTAAATCTCTTGATGTTAATGAGTAACATAACTTTCTTTTCTTTCACTACCTTTCTTTTACATCTTTTTTTTCAGATCAAACATTTCTCCTGTCAGATCCTTCCTAGTGCCTCCTTCTACAATTCCTCACCTATAGTATATTTTAGCATGCTCACAACCACCTTATACTTTTCTATTTGTCTTTGGCTAACTTTGGACTGATAAGTAGGAGAGGATGGATTTGAGATTTTTAATCATTTTGAAATTGGATTACTTAATATTATCCTATTCATCACCAGTACTTAGGCATTTAATAATTATTTGATGTTTGGTTGATAATTATTAGCTTTAAATTTTTTATTTTATTTTTCAATTAATGCATATTTATCTTTTCTCCTTCTCCCCCCCAACTATTTAAAAGAAAAGGTATGTAATAAATATATATGTATATATTTAGTTAAGATGACAAATTCTCATATCAGCCATGTCCAAATTTATATTTCTCATCCTCTAACTTGAAAGTCATACAGATTAGTGAATATGGTATTGAATATTGAATTTTCGGATGGAGAAGATACATAAACAATAGCTAGAAAATTTTTTTAATGCTTTAAAGCTGACGAAGCACTTTATAAATATTATCTCATATTTTCACTACAATCCTAGAGATAGGTACTATTATTATCCTGAGTTACAGATTAGGAAAATTGAGACTTTCCTGGGTATACTGCAAGAAAAAAATGGTTACCTCTCTGAAGAATTGATGACAAAGTTCCTTTAAGGGACAGCCTCTGGGGGAAACAGGGAAAAATACTAATTTTATTTTTGTTATATTTTCTAAAGTTCACCTTCACAAGGGGTAAAAAGTTGGACTTTATATCCTAATTGTTTCAGCTTTGAAGTGCCACAGCTTGTTAAAAATTTTCCTTCCTTATTGATTCCCTGTAGCTTTTCAAAAGGGAAGGACACTTTTAATGCATTGCATGAAGAAGCCAGTGAAACGCTAGCATCAGACATCGAAGGCAATCAAAGTCCAAATTTCAACTCCCATTGCTGTTGAATGTTTGCTTGTCAGCTCTCATTTGTTGACAGTGTTCCAACGTGAGTAATTTCTTGCAAAGCAGACTTTGGGAATGTGAAGACATGGCAGTAAAGAAGAAAATTTTGTACAGTGGGTGAATTGAAGGGTTTTGGAAATTGACTTTGTAAAGTCAACTTGATGTCAGTATTAGTATGCTTGTGAAATTTAGGCTCTTCTGAACAGACTGTCAGGCAGTAAATTTATCAAGATGAAACTGCAGAGAACCATGTTCTGCATCTTTACTATCTCACATCCAAAACCATACAGAATGGGTGAGAGACATTTTCTAGGATATTTGTTGGTAACACTTATGAGAGAATTTCACTGCTCGTGCCAAAATAATCTTTGATACTAGTGTCCTCAGAGGACAAGAGTTTAGATAAATATCAAAAGTGAAATACCACACCAATTTTCCCAAGTGATAATGAAATACTTTGAAATAAACAATTGGAACCATTCCCAGCCATGGCCTTAACAGTGCTACAAGCTAAATTATCATGATCATTATAATTCCTTAAATATAGTGATTTGTAAAGGTCTCAAGGCCTGAAGAACTAACTGCAGGTTTCAGAGGCAAAAACTGAATTCTGAGTTCATCAATTAATATCCATCTCTGTTTGCTCTTAGATTTACAGTACAATGTACTTAACCTTTCTAACTCTTTCGTTTCACACACATCGTGCCAGTGTTAGTAGCACTAATATTCTTGGACTGATAGAATACATAGAAAACAACTAGCTAACATTTATGCAGTGTTTTAAAATTGGCAATGTGCTTCCCAAGTATTGTCTCATTTAAACTTCACAACAATTCTGAAAGATAGGTACTTTTATTCTCATTTTATACATGAGGAAACTGATACAATCAGAGGTTAAATAACTTGCCCAGGAGCCAGATAGCTAGGAAGTGTCTGATTTGAACTAAAGTCTTCCTAATTCCAGGTCCAACCAACACTATGATTGTACCATCTACCTATTTCTAACTAGATTACTATAGATTATTCTTCTTGTGGGGGGAGGAGGAAATAATCTTTGTATATAAAACTGTTTACTTTTCTATCACTTCAGACTCTCTTGCTTTAGGTTGTCTTCTTTTATGGTTTTTTTTTTTATGGTTTATGTAATTCACTGAAATGGGAAAGTTTGTAGGGGAATTTCCTCCACCAATACTAATCAGTATTTTATAGTCTTAATAATTGATCTGGGAAACTAAAATGTTGTGTCTTACCTATGGCCATAGAATTAATATGTTTTGGAGATTAGATCCAGATCTTCATGAATATTATTTTCATTTTGATCCATTACTTTACCAGGTTTTCTTTCCTCAGCCACCAAAGTGACTTTTCTGAAACCCAGATTTAACCATGAAATCCTTTTATTCAATAAACTCTACTGATTTCCTATCACCTCAAGGAAAAAAAAATGAAGTCCTTTAGCATTCAAACTTAGCTCTTTTCTAACATAGCCCTTCCTCCCCCACCTTTCCAGTCTTCATATACCTTACACTCCATTGACTTCCTTGATCTTCTTTGATCAACATTTCTTGATCCCTGGTCATTTTCACTGGGCATTCTCCATGCCTAGAATGTTCTATCTCCTCATTCCACATCCTAGCTTACTAGTTTCCTTCAAGTCCCAAAGGACTTCTATAGGAAGACTGATCTCTCTTCCCTCCAGTGCCTTCCCTTTGTTTACTATCTCCAATTTATTCCACATGTGGCTTATTTGCATAGTTATTTATATAAAGGCTTCTTAAACTTTTCTATTCATGACCACTTTTCATCAGAGAAAATTTTATGCAAGCCCATCCAGAGTCTGAGTGTTTCTGGAAGTATTTATGTATGCACACTATAAAGTGTGCATTTTGTATGTCTAGAACCATGGCTGCAGTGAAGTTGCATTGTGCAACATGGGCAAGTGCTGCCAAAAACACCTCAGATTCATTATGTTTGATTTTTAATTAATTTTTAGTTGTTGTATTCAGAAACCTTTCACTGTTGCCAATTTTTTTGTAATCCCCACTTTCATTATGCAACCCCCCACATGGAGTCACAATCCACAGTTTAATTTACACGTCTACCCCCATTACATTGTGAGCTTTTTAAGGTTATGGACTGTCTTTTTGCCTTTCTTTGTGTCTCTAGGACTTAATATGGTGCCTGGTATATAGTAGGTACTTAATAAATGTTTATTAATTGTTAGCCTAGTAAAATTGCCACTGTATTAAAAAAAAAAGATGAGATTTATTTTTATGACCTCAGGTTCATCTTTGTGAACATAAGATGAATAACTTCAGTTCAAGCTATTCTGAAAGTCAATTTTCTTGGGAAAATAACTGCATGGATCAACTACTTAAAAAGGGAGTCAGGAAACTTGGGCTTCATCTATATATTGATCTTTGTTTGCTTTCTTGAGTACACACACACACACACACACACACACACACACACACACCTGCTGAAAAACCATTTAAATAGGGATCCCAATCTGTCATTAAAATGAATGGGATTTCAGAGTGATCATTTCTCATTTGAGCCACTAACCCTTTGGGGAGGGCCCATTGATAGTTGATCCATGCCAGACAGAGTGGAAATGGCTAATGAATGCTAATCTTTAGCGTTATCCAAGAATCCAAGATCCTCAGCTCTGCCTTTCTCTCTGGGTGATAATTTACAAGGATATGTACATTTGTGGATTTACCTAGTCAAAATTAAAAAAAAAAAAACACTGAATCCTATGTTTTCTTTTGATCATGCTATATTTCAATGAGAACTAGGTTAAGTGACTGACCTAATGAAACTAGTTTCCCTCAGGAAACAAACATGATAGAATGCTTCATATAATATTTTCACTTCTAGCAAAGAGTCAATAAGTAAATGAGCAACACTAAATAACAAGGTCATACTGCACAAAAAGAAGCAATAAACATTTCCAAACTACAAATTGTACTATTCTTCTTTATCCTGGAAGTCACTCCAAACATAAGATCTAATTGGATTGAGGAATTCTAAAAAGTATACTGTCTTAATCTTTCCTTGAAAGAAATATAACAACAGTCTTCAGAAGATATTTGGTTTATTCTTCTTTTGGAACCATGCATCAATCATAGATAAGGAATATCTAGTGTCAAGTCCTTCACCCACAGCGTGGGGAGTGTAGAATATGGCTTCCAGGGTAAATTGGATTCAAAATGTTTGGATGTTGCTTTTCATTCACTGATGGAGGCCTTTAGCCTCATCTGGCTGTATCTAACTCATCACAATACAAAGTGAATAGCATTAGCATCCCCCCCCAAGAAAAACCTACTGCATGCTGTTATTTCCCTTTTACTCTGACTTGTACTGTCATTTTATGTATCATGTCTCTCTCCCTCTTTTTCTATTCAAAGTCCTCATTAGATCCCATCAGCAGAGAAACCTTGTCATTTCCCCTGAAGTCCTATCCCAAAACCTATCTGGAAAAGTCCGTAGTCTATCTGGCCTGTTTGTTCATACAGCTTACATGAAATGGATTTGTTACCTCTATACCTTCCAATCAGATGGAGGATCATCAAATCTTACCAATTACCATAACACTAGAGTCTAAGATCCTCCAGGTCTTGCCATCTGGCCTGCTTGTATACCTTATGGTTTTCTAGCACTGTCATTTGACATCCTGAATAAACTAAGCAACCCTGATCCTTTGTATCCTAGAACTTCTGGGTGTTTCACTTACCTTGAGACTGAAACTTTTTTATGGATTCTGTCTCCCAATTTTAATGTGAGCTTTTTAAAAGCAAAGATTATCTTACTATTTCTATTTATATCACCAGAACTTTATTTTTCATTCATTAATCAATATTACGTTTCTTCATTGTGTTCATTGTTCTACCCATTTAATGACTCTGCAGTCTTGGGGCAAAAACCTTGATAAATTTCATGATCACTGTCTTTACTTATTAAAATCTTGATGACATATGTGGGGACAATCTGAGGCTTTGGTTAGTTTGTCCTAACAACTGCTGCATGTAAGAGGCAGCGGTTGTCTCTAAAACAAAATTTCTCCATTCTCTCTCAAAGAGCTCACATGGATTTAAACTGTGTCTGTGTTCTAGTGGAGCTGTCTTCCATATAAACAAGGCACAAGTTTGTATTATTCTGTATGCTGGCTGTTATCCTCTTGTCCTCACACTCGCATGTCTGGCTTTAATGGGGGTCATAGATCCATAAAGACTATAGAATTGGGCCTTCAGGTTCCAAATTACTTTAGAATGAATGCTAGCCATTGCTGAGTACATCATGAAGACATCCAAGAGACACACGATTTACTGTGCTTGGTCACATGAACGAGAGCAATACTCCTCTGAATCCTAAATAACCCCATTCAATTTTCTGTTTTCCATTGCCTTAACCTTACCTGTTTTATGATAGGATGAAATGACATTATACAATTTAAATTCCAAATAATCTCATTATATTTTTCTCCTCTCAGGCATGACATCTTTTATGTAATAAAGGAGAGAAGAAATGTGAGCTTAATCATTCCATGGTTCTCTGTGTAAACTGATGCAAATAAATTATTCTCTTTGGCTTTTCTCTCCTACTTTTAAATATGATGGTGGGGGAGGTTGCAAAAGAGCAAAAAGGAGAATGAAATTACCTTCTCAGTTACAGTCATCTTCTTAAACTAAAAAATAGCTACTTCTCCAGGAGTAGTGTGTGAACATAAAAACAACAGTTTAGGGAAAAAAAAGAATATGCATACATGTTTTTAAGGCAAGTTCTCTCTGGAAAATATGTATTGGGACAAATGATTTTAATTGTTAAGTCTTTTGCCAGAGTTTTCTTTTTGGCAAAAATAAATTTTTATTTTCATTCTAGGACAAAAAAGAGCATGTTGTCCAAACATTGGTCTCCACAGAGGGAGGGGGTGAGGAGGGAGAGAGGTGGGGGGGGGAGGGGGAGAAGGCTAAGGGAAGGATATTTATTGTTTAAACTTTAATGTCTCTAATACTCAGTGCTATATTCTTTATATATATATATATTGCTGCCAGACAATCTCTGATGCCAATAGGAGCTACTAATTATTGCCAAGGAATATTTGTCAGATTGACTTAATCATTGGCTCCCTTACTTCCCTCTTCCTAGAAATCAATTTGTGAACATCAATGTACTGATAAAAATAATTCAATCACAGACAAGAATCACAGACAAGAGGGTAACTTTTATAAAAAAAAATTAAGCCAGGATTAAAGGGCAACTAGGGGACAATACAACCCTGGAGTCAAGAGGACCTGAGCTCAAATCTGACATGTACCCTGTGTGACCCTGGGCAAGTCATTTTACCACAATTGCCTTCAAAAGAAAAAAAAGGGGGGGAAATTAATCCTGGATCAGAGGTTTGGGATCATGTCACTTTCTATCAATGGGTAAAAGAAGTCCTCCCTCATCTTCTCTTTTTTGTAGGGATAGAATAAATGACAATTCCCCATAATAGAAGATATTAGAGAATAATTTTATAATGACTATATTCACTAAGGTCAGTTTTGATTCATATGATGTCATGATGAAACATTTCTAACAACATATTTTTAACTTATTTTAGCTTACAAGATTTAATAGACCATCTTTCTGACCTTTCACTTGGTTTTTACATTCCCTCATTTCTACTGCTTTGGTCAACTTTCATTCATATTACAAACTAATTTGCTCCCTGACCCCCACCCGAAGCCATTTCTAGACATCTGTATAGAATTAGACATGACCAAGAGATTTGCTATCCTTGGCGTTTAGAAGGGCAACAAGCTAAAGCTGCAGTGAATAGTAATAGCAGATCTTTTTGTTACAACTAATCTGGTAGGGCAACTCTAGACTTTGAATATACTTTAAAATTTGAATCAAGCAGCCTCAAAATAAAGTTTAATGGTTCATTTGGAAAATTATACATGTAGCATATTTTATGAAACTAAAGACAAGCTGAGATAAAATATACCAAGTATCATGGCCAGCATCCATAGATGTTAATTAATGATAATGAGTAAGTTACAAGATGGAGTTAGATTTTTTAAGTTCAAGTACTATGTTGCCCCCTGGTGTTTGGAATACAGAAATAATGCAAGTTCTCCAAAAACTAGGAACTACTTCGAGTTGTCGTTCCTCAAATGACAAAAACCAGTTCTTGAGAATTGTGTGCTTGATCTCCACTAGTGTGTCTAAGTTCACTAATTATTATAGGTGTTGCTATTTGTTTATGTTTGGATTCATTTTACAACTACTTTAAAAATTTTTTTCAACTAATAATATATCTATTCCTTCGCATGTAAGAATAATCAAAGCCTATAATTTTTCTATCAGATCCTGGAAATGATAAAATATTTTTTCCTGAGGTAATTGGAGTTGTGATTTATTATCTATATATAATATTTTAATTAACTTAACCCTTTAAATATCTTATAGTAAGCTAGCCTGAGATATTATGTGCACACTCACATACACACACACACACACACACACATATACACACAAGCATGCATGCATGTTATGTATGTGTATGAAATAGGTTGAGACAGGTAAATGGAGCAATATAAGTCAAAATCATTTTTGACTCAGAATTGTGTTTAACATGCCTATAAACAACTTGCCCTTAGTAAATTTCTATTTTTCTGTAATCTCACACATCATAACAATAGAAATCTCTTTAATTAGCAAGTGAATATTGTTTCTTTTTTGATCTTTATAAGTTTATTATAGCATTAAAATTCAAAATAGTTATTATAAACAATGCTTCAACCTCTAGTTTCATCCAAGAAAGACATTTTTTTAGCTTTTTTGAAGGGTTTGTAAAAAAAATAATAATAATAATCCAAATTCCCTATAGTTCTCTAGCAGAAGGGAAGAAGGAGTGAAGGGAGGGAGGAAAGGAGGAAGGAAGAAGGAAAAAAGGAAGGAAAGGAGGAAGGAAGGAAGGAAGGAAGGAAGGAAGGAAGGAAGGAAGGAAGGAAGGAAGGAAGGAAATATAAGCATGAAAAAGAAAGTAATTTATTAAACTAGAAATGTCTATAAACAAAACTAGTCTAAAACAACTTGCATTTCATGATTAGGTCCCTATGGACCTATTACTTTTTTGGAATTTCAACTTATTTCACAAATTTGAAACATGTCAATTAGCAACTAAGCATTCCTCATGCAAAGAATACTTTGGGGAGTCAAATCTGATTCAGGGAACATGATGGTTATGTTCATAGAGCTTACAATGAGACCCTGATTGTAAGCCATTCATTCCTCTAATCCAGAATGAGGAAATATTGACACCAAACTATTTCATTAAGAAGGAAGAAAAACAATGTTAATAAATGAATATTAGGGGGAAGTTTACATTATTTTTGCTCTTCCCAACAGCCTTATGCTTACCCACTGCTTTTGACTCTTGTCTTTGGCAAGTGTTTGAAGTGATGCTTCAAGAAGATCATAAGTTTGATTCACTGTTGGAAGGATAACCTCTGGTGAGCAACAAAAGTGTCTCCAGTTTTTCTTTTCTCCCTCAAGCTTTTTCTTATAGTAGAACCAGACTCCCTCTGAGCTTTCTTTTCCTTTGCAAAACTTGGTAATAAGATCATCTCAGTGAATTGGGCTTAGCTGGCTTCTCAAGTTTTATGTTCTATTCAGGGGTCCCTCTTCCTAGATATTGTTAAGAATAATCAACTTTGGAACAGATAGCTTTTAAGCACATAAGAAGATCAAGCCTTTAGCTCAAATTGAAAGTCAATTTCCCAAAATGGATTTGGACCAGCATTTCTCTTTCATATTTCTCCACTTTGGTTTTGAAATCAGTGACATCAAAAATATCACTGTGAACTCTGATGTCAAAGGGGAAAGTGATACTTCAGATAACTGAAGAACAATTCTGTGGAAGAGCAATCCCAGTTATTCTGCAATTTCTGAGGTATATAAGCAGAAATGCTGAATAGATGTTTAAAGTAGGTATATTTCATTTAAATATATTGAATTTTGTAACAGAACTGTCCAAAAATGGAATGTGTATTATAATATGAACTCCTTAAGGTCAGAGACCATGATTTTGCTTTTAGTTATATCCCCAGCTCTTAGCACAGTCCCTGGCATATAGTTAAGACAGTAATGCATGCTTGTTGATCGATAGTCAAATAGTGACTTAAAACCATTCACTGAATGATAGTGAAGAAATACCTACCTGCTATAAGTATCATAGACATGACAACTACATTGAGAAATTGAACTACATAACTTTCAAGGTTACTTCTGATTATGAGAGTCTATAATCATATGAGCTACCATCTGTACTTTTCTCCCCCTGAATCCTGCTTCCTATGCATAAATCATTCTAAGAAAACAATTCCTTTATGAACAAGTATTACTTTCCAAGTTAAACTAATTGCACCACTAATAATTCTAGGAAAATATTTTAAAAGAAACTCTTTTCTTCTCTAATTGTTTTTTTAGAAAATAAAATATCATTAAATAAGATCTTACCATTTTCTTTGTTTCCGTTTCAGTTTTGCATCTGTGTGGATAGATGAGAGATAGATGATAGATACATAGATAGATGATATAGATAAGTGAATAGATATATGGGTGGATGGATGGATGGATGAATAGAAGGATTTAAGCACTGATTTGAACTAAGTGTTTAAAATGTGTGTTTTTGAGGAGAGACCAGCATTCTAGGAAATCCAGTTTTCAAACTTCAAATATATAACAGCAATTGTGTACTTTACAGCATTGTTATATATTCATTTTCATCTATAATTTAAAAGCACTGGACTAGGTAGGAGTGAAATACAATAGCTCTAAAGAAATAAGGCAGTTTTGCCTTCTGATACTCTCTGATATTTTGATAAATATACTATTACACTGTTGTTGGCATCCCCTCCACTGGTATATATAGCAACCTCAGAACAACTTAATCTTTCTGTATCCTTGTTTCCTAGTGAGTCCTCCATAGATAAACTATTCATTGTGCTAGAGACCTTCTATTTTTAGAAGTTTTACTGCATGCATCTTTCTTTTCTCTCAACAGATTCATTCAAATATTTAGCTTACAGATTTCTAACACTATTTTCTCTATGGATTTGTTTGTTATAAAACAATTCTCAGCAGGGAAAATCACCTCTTTTACTCAGTGAATATTAATTGATTACCTATTATATGCCCCATAACTGGTTATTATTGTTCCCTACCACAGATTTCACATAACAATGTGTCTCTTTATTCTTTATTCACTGACCGTGCAGTATTTTGTAATAATTATTTGTTTATATGATAGACCATAGAGTCCATGAGAATAGGAGCAATATCTTCTAAAAGCTTTGTATAGCAACCCTCTAAAGCTATTTTCCATCTCTCTTCATTCAGTAGACCGAATCTCCAAAAAGCAGTTAACTACATTTGTTAGTAGGATTCTAAGATAATCCTGATGAGTTGTCATTGCCTAGTATTGTTTCTTATGAGCGCTCATCTGGTATGCTTCCAATTATTCATTAACCATTCCACCTTAAGTAGCTCTTTGAAAGGTATAATGTTTACTAACAAGGAGTTGCAGAAAAACGTCCTCTCCCCTCCACAGTCTGGAATATACTCTCTGATGTGCACACACAGAATCCAAGGAAAAATGTACCTCAATTTAGAAAACTCATGGGGCAAGGATCCTGTTTGGATAGAAGTTCCTTCATGAAGTTTCCCTTCAAGGAGTCATCATAAAGTTCAGTATTGGGCTCTTTGGGGCTCTAATAGTCAGTGCTTTTTGTAGAATTTGTATCTGCATCTCTCTTTGCCTTAACAAAGATCTGATTCCAAATTGAAACCTGTCTTCCCTTGGTATATGTTTGCTTTACCCTTAGGCCACTGCTGCTCCTGAGATACTGCTATTAGGCCTATTGGGAAGTACAAATTTCCCAGTCTTTCAAAGTTTACAAGTTCACCATCCATTCAAAAGTTGAAGTGGAATAAAAATAGCTGGTGAAAAGACAGACTCAATCTACTCCCTTCTACCACCACTCACTGGATACAGGATTTAGGATCTGACTCTTTTAAAGTGTTCCTGAAGCTTGGTTTATGACTGGAATTTCTTCCCTTTCTCTCTCTCTGTCTGTCAGTCTGTCTCTGTCTCTGTCTCTGTCTCTGTCTCTGTCTGTCTGTCTCTCTCTCTCTCTCTCTCTCTCTCTCTCTCTCTCTCTCTCACACACACACACACACACACACATACACACAATGGCGTGTCCAATTCTTTCAACCTATGAAATTATATTTCTTATATAGTAACATAAGATTTCATCCCATGGTTAAATGCTTTTTTGCTCCTCCCAAAATAATTAAGTTTTTGTTCACATCTAGTTTATGTTTTTTTTTTATTGCCTGATGATCCAAAAGGGGTGTTCAGGTCTTGTTCACACTTGATTTCATCTTTGAGTAATTAATTTTATCAACAAAGAGGCTTTCTTATCTAATAAAGGTATTTGGTTATATATAAAACACCTTGTAAGCTACATTTGGATTGTGGACCTGGTTTTTTCCCTTAAATCTAGTGTAGTGCTTTTAATCCAATAGGTGTTTAATAAATGTTGAATTAAGCTGAATGTGTTCAGCATCCAATTAAATGTTATGCAGGTACAAAGACGTCCCTAATCTCAAGAACTTCATAATCTAGCTGAACAAATAGGACTGATGAAATAATTAGAAGACATATTCATGCTAAAATGTTTAGCATGAATCCCAGTGTCACAGGAAGGGGAAAGGCAGGGAATATTTCAAAGACTTGAACCTTGAAGAGTATTAGGATTAAAATGAGGATGAGAGTGGAAACTCAGAGTTCCTTACTAAAGATCATCTTTGTTGGTAATGGAAGGGAAGTGCTGTTTCACAATAAAAAACCAAGGTCTTCATGATTTCAAAAGGATATCCTGTCTTAATGTATGCAAGATTTCTTTCTCAGAACAGAATACCAATGGAAACCAAATAGCTCTCTTGATGCTAGCGGGAGGAGAGTACCTGTATTCCCAGGTTACCTCTGGCCTTTATCATTTCTCACTTACATCTTGCAAGGAACCTGACAAGCTAGATAGTCTGTGAGACTATTTTCAATATCTCTTGACAGCAAAAGACCTTAATGCCACAATGATTCACCTTTATGGTGAAGAGGAATAGGGGTTTGTGTTACACACAGTGTCTCATCATAGGAGCAAAAGAGATGGAAGAAGAAATTTCCTCCTGGCTAAGGTGTAACTACAATATTTACTGAGGTTGTTGCATGCTATAGACAAGGCTGAGAACTCTAGAGCCCCAGTTTCTTTTCTTGCCTATTACTTTCTATTATTCAAATTGTTTATGTTTCCTTTATTTTTCCTTTTTCCATCTGAAAGATGTATCTTAGAATCTCTTGCCATGGGTATTTTGAAGACTCATTAGTTAAATTTTATAAAGTGTGAAGTATGATATGAATAAGCAAAGTTCTAAGTACAATTATATTGCAGCTGTATTTTTGCACCATATTGTTCTTGCCAACTGTATCTGTCCCTAAGCATCTTGTACAATTGAATCATAATAGTTACAAAAAGTGGAAATAACAGTTGGGGAAGAAAAAAATTATGAGGCAAAGGGCACAAAGAGGAATGTTTTCAGGTGGGATTTGAAAGGAGAATGAGAGGCAATGAGGCAGAGAAATAGGGGCAGGCTTTTCCAGATGGCAAAAACTACAGAGATAGGGATTACACAGACTTGCCAACAAAGAAGTATAGAAAGAGATATGTCCCAGAAACACAGGGGAGAGAAGGAAGACTAAACTATGTCCAGGAGATTAGATAGATCCAAATATGAGAAGCTATAGCCCAGAATCCAAGCTTCAAGCTTCCGTGGACTGGATTAAAATGATTTTATAAGGATTTTTCCCTATATAATTGTATTCCTCAGCTCATATACCCACTTAGATTTCCTCTTGGAACACATAACTTTACTTTATTGCTATCTTTTCTGGTAACCATAACTTCCTGGAGATGTATACAATCCTGTAGCTTTAAAATATTACTTTAAAGTTGACATCCCCTTCACTTGGAGTTATTAGGACAATAATAAAACACTATGTGCCAGGCTTTGTGCTGGATGCTTTACAGCTTTCACTTGATCCTAGGAGGTGAATACTACTAAAGCACCAGAAAAAAAAATAATCAGATTTATTACTCCATACTATAGTCTTGTCTCTTGCTGTCTTTGGCTCTAGAATTCTTCTTCTGGGTCTAGGTTCAAGAATGTCATTATTTAACCAGTTGCTGCCATTGTCACTACATTGTTGCTGGTTGATGTTACTGCAGTTGCCAGATATAATAATGAGCTTGGTCCAGGAATTATACATTGGTCCAATAATGATTTCACTAACTGCCTCCATCACCTACCATCTTTAATACCTTATTATTTTTTTTTCCTTTCCTGAGGAATACATAGTTATCTAGGCACATGATTCCTTAGAGAAGCTATGTAGGCTTCTTTTCTAAGGAACCAAGTACATATACATCTTAATGGCTTCCAACATCTTAACTCTTGTTCTTTTTTTCTCTCTTTCAAAGATTGAGACCAAGTATAATTACTGTTTATGAATCAAAGCATGATCTTTCTCTTTCTCTCATCTTCATTTCCTTATTCACTTCTCACCAAAAAAAAGCCTCAAGTTTGTCCAAGCTTTTTTCAAACAAACAAACAAAACCAACAACTTTCATTTGGCCCTTTCACTTTCTCAAGCTATTACCCTCTACAAGTATACTAAAGAAATATACTAAAGAAACCTGGAACCAGGTTTGGTTCCAGATGACTACAACTAAAGCAAATATCACAATAAAGTGAGTCACAAATTTTTGGTTTGCCTATGAATGTAAAATTCATATTTATATAAAAGTTATATACAATTGTCTATTAAGTATCCAATAATATTATCTCTAAAACAACAATTCAGAGTCATCTGTATAGAGATATTAATTGAACCTGTGGAAACTGATAAGATCTGTAAGAGACAGAGACAGAATGAGGGGAGGGAATAAAGAAGGGGAAAAGAAAGAGAGAGACAAAGAGAAAGAGAGAGAGAGAAAGAAAGAGAGAGAGAGAGACAGAGAGAGAAAGAGAGAGAAAGAGAGAGAGAGAGAGAGAGCGACAGAGAGACAGAGAGAGAGAGAGAGAGATAGTACAGTACTTGAAGATGATTGCATTTAATGATTCAGAGGACAATGATGGTCCAATAAAGTGGGCTGAGAAGGATTAATCTGAGAAGGAGGAAGAGAACCAGGAAAAAAAATGACCTAGGGAAAAGAGAATATCTAGAAGGAAAATGTGCTCAATAATATTTGTTGGATGGAACTAAAAAATAACTAAACAAAAATTAGGCAATATGCAGTTTCAATTCTAAAATCAGCCATTTTCAATTTGAAAATTCAATTCTAAAATCAGATCTAAAACTGGCCCCTTGGAAAAGAGAATGAATGAATTGAAAATCAATTGATGAAAAAACATTTCTTAACTATTTGTCAATGATTATGCTAAGAACTAAGGATGCAATTACAACAATAAAGGCAATTCCTGCCCACAAGGAACATTCTAATGGAGAAATGTGTGGCTAGAGAGGAGTACTTTGATCAATAATTGGATGGTTAGTGGAGGCAGGGTAGGAATGGGAAGTAGACTGGCACCCTTCATTTAGGAACAATGTCAGAGCTGATTTAATATTGGTTCACTGTAGTGAAACTGGAGAGAAGGTTGATTAGGATTCTATCAAGGAAATTGACAGAGTAGGGTATGACTAGGTTTTCTTGAAATAGTGGTTTAGGAAAAATATTCTCTAATCAAAAGATGAGGTCCTTAGGATAAAAATTCCTCCATCTCTGCTGTGTATTTGCAGGCAGTTGGTAAAGATATTCTAAAGAAGGTAGTAGTCACAGTTAAAGGTTCTGATAAAGGCCTCATTTCCAAAATATATAGAAAACTGACTCTAATTTATAAGAAATCAAGCCATTCTCCAATTGATAAATGTCAAAGGATATGAACAGACAATTTTCAGATGATGAAATTGAAACTATTACCACTCATATGAAAGAGTGTTCTAAATCACTATTGATCAGAGAAATGCAAATTAAGACAACTCTGAGATACCACTACACACCTGTCAGATTGACTAAGATGACAGGAAAAAGTAACGATGAATATTGGAGGGGATGAGGGAAAACTGGGACACTGACACATTATTGGTAGAGTTGTGAACGAATCCAACCATTCTGGAGATCAATCTGGAATTATGCCCCAAAAGTTATCAAACTGTGCATACTCTTTGATCCAACAGTGCTACTACTGGGCTTATACCCCAAAGAGATACTAAAGAAGGGAAAGGGACCTGTATGTGCCAAAATGTTTGTGGCAGCCTGTTTATAGTGGCTAGAAGCTGAAAAATGAATGGATGCCCATCAATTGCAGAATGGTTGAGTAAATTGTGGTATATGAATGTTATGGAATATTATTGTTCTGTAAGGAATGACCAGCAGGATGAATACAGAGAGGCTTGGAGAGACTTACATGAACTGATGCTAAGTGAAATGAGGAGAACCAGGAGATCATTATATACCTCAACAATGATACTGTTTGAGTATATATTTTGATGGAAGTGGATCTCTTCGATGAAGAGATCTAATTCAGTTTCAATTGATCAATGATGGACAGAAGCAGTTACACCCAAAGAAAGAACACTGGGAAATGAATCTAAACCATTTGCATTTTTGTTTTTCTTCCCAGGTTATTTCTACCTTCTGTATCTAGAATATACTATGGCATATTTAACATGTATAGGACTGCTTGCCATCCGGGAGAGGGGGTGAAGGGAGGGAGGGGAAAAATCGGAACAGGAATGAGTGCAAGGGATAATGTTGTAAAAAATTACCCTGGCATGGATTCTGTCAATAAAAAGTTATTTAAAAAAAAAAAGATGGATATAAGATTTCACCAAATAAATAAATGAAAAATAAAGAAGGTAGTAGAACAGAGAGAACACAATATCATAAATGTTAAACCAGTCCATGAAATTAAATTATTAATAATTAACATTAGGCCTGGAATCTAATGTTTTTTATCTTTTCTCTGATTCAGGAAGCAAAGATGTGTCTGATACTCATTGAGTCACTGGTCCTATGATTTATCTCAGTAAATTTGGCTTAGTACCAAAAAAACTAAAGTGGTTGCACTCAATTGTGACTTAAAATCAGGAAAGAAGTTCTTTTCAGGAGAGACTGGGCTTTAGCCAGCAAAGAGTGGTGACCTTTGATCTTTGCTAGACTCCCAAAATTTGCTCTATAAATATTAATTGCCCAGAGGTTTGGAAAGCATTGATAAGGGGACATTTCCCTGAAGGGCAGGTTTGTTGAATTATTCTGATTGCTAAAGAGTCATCACTCTGAATTTTTAAGTGGTTAAGGAAATTTTAAAATACAATTTCACCAGGTCAAATACTTGTCAAGCTGAATTGGACCTTAGAGATCATTCAGCCCAACTCTATCATTTCAGTTAGATTAATTGTAGATCAGGATCAGCTTTTAAATATTTTAATAAATCATTTTATTGAGTTACCTCAGAGTCCTTTAATATGAATTCCAAAAATATATTCCTATATTTAAGTGCATTTGTCCACTGAAAATATAACTTGGATATCTCCCCCAAGACCCCTACTGGCTATGTGACCCAGGATAAGTCACAAGCTCTCACTGCCCCCCCGGGAAACTGCAAGACTATGAGTTGCAAAATGGCTGTTGATATGCAATGCAAAAGAGAGATTCCATATCAAAAGGTCCTCAATCCAATGCAATCATAATTCTGGTCCAAAATAAATTAATTATGGCTAAACAGGATAGTATGGCCCCATGACTAGGAATTAAAATATCTTAATTATCATACTATATTTAAACTTTCTAGCTATGTGGCCTTGGGCCAATCCCTTCAGATTTCGAGGCCTCAGTTTTCTTAAATATAAAATGTGGGAGTTGAGGTGGATGATTTTCAAATTCCCTCACACATACAGAATAATTCTATTTTAGTCTCTGATAAATATAATGCTAAATACCTTTGATCCAGCAATGCTATACTGGGTCTGTATCCCAAAGGGATCAAAAATGTTCGTAACAGCTTTTTTTGTGAAGTCAAGGAATTGGAAATTAAGGAGATAAACATCAATTGAGGAATGGCTGAACAAATTGTGCTGTATGAATGGAATGGAATGGTATTGTTCTATAAGAAATGACGAGCAGGAGGACTTCAGAAAAGACATGAACTAATTATAAGTGAAGTGAACAGAACCAGGAAACCATTGTACCCAGAAACAGCAAGATTGTGTGATAATCAAATATAATAGACTTAGCTCTTCTCAGCAATACAGTGATCCAAGACAATTCTAATAGACTTGGGATGGAAAATGCCATCCAATCCAGAGAAAGAATTATGGAGTCTGAATGTAGATCAAAGAAAACTTTTTTAACTTTTGGCTTTATAATAAATTTGACTTTATAATAAATATTTTGGTTGTAATAATAACAGATGGCATTCATATGAGTGTTTGCTATATGTCAGGCACTGTATTAAAATTTACAATTATTAGCTCAGCTGATCTTTACAATAATCTTGGGAGATAGGAGCTATTAATATCTTTCCTATTCTAATATAAGGAAATTGAGGTAAACAGGTTTTTGTGCAAGGTCACACAGCTATTAAATACCTGTCGTTTGATTTGAACTCATCTTCCTAACTCTAGGCCCAGCTTTCTATTCCTTATGTCATTTAGGTGCCTAGTTGACTACATTGTAAAATTTAGCCATTCTCTTTTTACATAATAGTTTGTCCACAAAATCAATAGAAGTAGAATGCTATCTGCCCAATGAAAGCACCAAATGCTGAGAAAGATACATAAGAGTGGAGTAATTTCCCTTTTGTTCTGATTTTTCTTTCACAACAAGACTAATATAGAAATATGTTTTAAATAACTGTACATGAAAGGATTGCTTGCCATCTGGGGGAGGGGGGGAAGGGAGGGAGGGGAAAAATCGGAGCAGAAGTGAATGCAAGGGATAATGTTGTAAAAAATTACCCTGGCATGAGTTCTATCAATAAAAAGTTATTTTAAAAAATAAAATAAAATAAATAATAACTGTACATGTATAACCTATATCAGATTACTTGCTATCTTGGGAAGGGGAAAGGAAGGGAGGAAAACATTGAACCTCAAAATATTATAAAAATGAATGTTGCAAACTATTTTTATATGTTATTAGAAAAAATAAAATAATAAGTGGAATATATAAATATATATGTATATATGTATATAAAATGCTAAGATTTCTATGACAGTAATCAGTCCTATAATCCATGCTATATTGCTTTAAGGGTAAGAGAAAGATTGAATCAGTGCTCACTTAGTCTTTAAAAAATTTATACTTAAGTGAGTAACTTGGCTATGTAGTTTGAATCTTGGAAAAATTCTACAGATACCTCTTCATAATGCCTGGGTCCAGAATCCATCAAATGGATGATTTCATCAGCTTCCTTGTTGTTCTCCTCTGGCCTCTCTTCTCCAAATCCTTCTTCCACACAAATGCCAAAGGGGTATTCTTAAAGCAAAATTCTGTTTATATCACTTCCCTGTTCAAGAAGCTTTAATGACAACTTGCCTCTAGAATAAAATACATTCTTGGGCACTCAAAATCTGTACTCTGACTCCAACCTATATATTTCTAGGCTGATTACACTTTACCATCATACACACATATATGGATGTGTATGGATGTGTGTGTGTGTGTGTGTGTGTATACACTCCATCCAAATTGACCTACCAATACATCTCATACATGTCATTCTAGTTCTTACTTATGTGTACAGATTATCCATCATCTCTGTAATACATTATCTTCTTTCCTCTACTTCTTGGAAATTCTAAGTCCTTTCAAGGCTCCTCCTTTCCCAATTACTTCAGCTAATGTTTTCTCACTAAAATTAGTTTGCATTTACTTTGTATATAGTTTATATTTACTATTATGTGACTCCCCCTCAATAGAATTTAAGTTCTTTGAAGGTCTTTGTATCTCTTAGTACTTAGCACAATGCCTGGCACATATATTAGGTGCTTAATAAATGCTGAATTGAATGGAATTGAATGAGAGAATCATATGAATTTCAAAGTAGAGATGGAAAATGCATTAGGTCCTATTTAATCCAATCTGTACTTAAGATTTCTCTGTAAGGAGGTCACAATTAGGAGAAAACCATCATCTGACTCTGTTTATACAATTTTTGAATACTTCTAATTTGTAGGGAATTTGTCATTCCACGTCTAAATCTGCATCTCTATAATTCATACTCATTTTCCTCATTTGGTCTTCTAAGATCAATCAGATTAACTATGATTTCTTCCAACATTAAGCCTTTTCTTTTCCAACCTAAACATCCCCAGTTCATTAATCTTCATACATATATTCTCCAGTCCTTTCACCTGCTATTTCTTCCTCTTCTCTCCCTCTTTTCCTCTCATCTACCCTTATCCACATGAAGAGTCATTCCCTTCCATGTGGTTGTTCTGTCCAAAGAAATATAAATTTTGATCATATTTCACAAGATATCTTGGGGTTTGGAGGCTAAACTTTTCTCCCTTATTTATTCTATCTTTATTTCTTTTGGAAAATTGGGTCAATTAATTCTTTTGTCTCATGTTATTTTCATTTAAAATTTCCTGAAATATAGTGATGAAAAACTGGATTTTGATAAAAATCCATTGGGAATCACATAGAGCTACTTGACTATGCCTTTAAATCCAAATCACTCTGGTTCTCACTGGTTGGCCAATAAAAAACCCCAGCCCAAGTTTCACTTGCTTGTTGTTTAAGTTTTGATGGCTCAGAGTGAATGTAAAATTTATAAAGAAATAAAGGAGGGAGGGAATAGGATAAAGTGGGGTATAAAAGGATGTGAAAGGGAATAAGATGAAATATGTAAATAAAAAGAGGGAGGAAAAGAGAAAGAGTAGGGGGATAGGGTAAGGGCAGCCTGGGGGGAGTGTTAATTTATATTTGTGTATGATTATAGGTATATATGTATATGCATATGCATATTTATAAGTATATATGTAATATATGTGTGTATATATGTGCATGTGTGTATGTGTACATAAATATATCCATGCTTCCATAAACTTAAAAGTGTACAGCAGAGAATAAAAGAAAACTTACAAAAAAGCAAATAAAAGATGGACAGTTCTGAATGCACATTATAATATTATATACAATTTTTATTAAAGCTTTTTATTTTCAAAACATATGCACAGATAATTATTCAACATTGATCCTTGTATAGTCTTGTGTTCCAAATTTTCCCCTCCTTCCCCTACTCCCTCCCCTGAATAGCAAGTAATCCAATATATGTTATACATTTTAAAACATGTGTTAGTTCCAATATATGTAAATATATTTGTACAATTATCTTGCTGCAAAAGAAAGATCAGATCAAAAAGGAAAGAAAATGAATAAGAAAACAAAATGCAAACAAATAACAACAAAAAGAGTGAGAATGTTATATGATCCCACACTCAGTTCCCGTAGTCCCCTCTCTGGGTGTAGATTACATTCAATTTTTTGAAAGAGAAATTCATTATTACATATTTTGAATTCTCATGTTCTGCTGTGCACATGACAATTCTTTTTTTCCCCTATTTTGTACTTGTTTTAAATAAATAAATATATTTAAAAGGGGGTGGTAAAGTCTCTGATTGTATCCAGAGACATCAACAATTATCCTGACCTATGTCTGGCCATTTATACTGAGGAGAAAAGGAGGCTTATAGCTCTGCAGAATCCTGCCTCACTTAAATCCAATTTACTTGCAAGTCAAAGAATCACTCTGATGTATCATTGGTCCTTTTTGAGAACACAGAACAAACAACAACAATCCAATCCTTTCCTAGTCCTGTGGTCTTATTCCCAATGTCTATGTCTTTCCTAAAAAATACTACCCAGAAAATAAAATACTCAAGATGCATTTTGATCAGAGCAGATTATTGTGGGAATATTAGTTCCCTTTTATGAACACTAAATCTCTCTAAATATAATCTAGGACAGGGCTTCTTAAACTTTTTCTATTTGTGACTCCTCTTTCTCTGAGAAATTTTTAGATGATCCTTAATATACAGATATATAAAATGCATATATACAAATCAAACATTTGCTGACAATAATTTAATGACCCCCGCATTCAGTTATGTGATCCAATATGGAATTGCAACCCATATTTTAAGAAACCTTGAATTCTAGAATAGCATTCAGATTTTTTAAACTATCATTCTGTATTGTTAATGCATGCTGAGTATATATAATACTAAAACCCCTTTTTCATAGTAAGCATTATACATCCATAATTCTCCCAATCTTATACTTTTGAAATTTATTTTGTGAATCAAAATTCAGAACTTTATATTTTTCCTGATAAATTTCATCTTATCTCATTCAATTCACTATTGTAAATCTGGTTTTCATCATCTGTTTTATTGGCTTTCTCACCAAAGTTTGATGTCATCTACAAATTTAGCAAACATATCATCTCTCTTTTATCCAGATCTTTGGTAAAAAAAAAATATATGATGCACCACATAGAGTTAAGAACAGATTTTTTGAAGCATTGCATTAAAAGCCTCTGTCCAAGTTGATATTAACTTATTAATGATAATTCATTGAGTCCAGTCATCTGCCTAGTTCTAAATCTATCAAATTGTAGCATTGCTAACTGTACATACACATATGTGTTTATGTACATGTGCATATACGTGTGTGTGTGTGTGTGTGTGTGTGTATAGTCAAATCAAACCAAAGGGCATCTAGGTGATGCAGGGGATAGAGTGCAAGCCTGAAATCAGGAAGACTTATCTGAGTTCAAATCTCACTTCAGATTAGCTTCGTGACTCTGGGTAGATCATTTAATCATGTTTGTCCTCAGTTCTTGTAAAATGAGCTAGAAAAGGACTTGGCAAACCACTCCAAATAAACCGCACTGATATCTTTGACAAGAAAACCCCCATTAGGGTCACAAAGAGGATATAAAACATGACAGAACAACAAAAACAATAGTCAAAGCTATGATTTTTCCAGGAGTAATGTATGGCCATGAGAATTGGACTATAAGGAAACCTGAGTACCTCAGAATCAATGATTTGAATTGTGGTGCTGGAAGAGACTCTTGAGAATTCTTTGGACAGCAAGGAGATCAAATCAATACTTAAAGAAATTAACTCTGACTATTTATTGAAAGAACAAATACTGAAACTGAAGCTTAAATACTTTGGCTACATAATGAAAAGACAGGACTCAGGGGGAAAAACTTTGATGCTGGCAAGTATTAAAGACAAAAGGAGAAGGGGATGGCAGAAGATGAGATGGATAGAAAATGTATCAAAGCAACACGAACTTGGACAAACTTCAGGAAATGATGAAGGACAAAAGAGTCTAACATGCTATGGTTCAAATTGACAACATGACATCAACTTAATAACATATGTGTGTATGTATCAATATGGATATGTATCACCTATATACAACTTGGGTATTATTACATCTATGTAATACATATGTAGTGTATTTATTGTGTATGTCTGTATTTATTCACATATAAACACATACACACATATATGTATGGTAAGAGATACGATTTATATTTCCATAGTGTATTTATTGTGTATGTCTGTATTTATTTACATAGAAATACATATTTACACACATATATGTAGTGAGATAGATGTGATTTATATTTCCATACATAGATACATGTGTGTATGTATATATATATGTGTGTGTGTGTGTGTATACATATATATATATGTATATTCATATGAATGTATGTAACCACAAGCATAGAATGAGAGATATGGTCTCTATATTTTTTCACTATTAATTTCCATGATGATTGGCTCAGAACTTAAGACTCTGACACTTAAGAGTACAATTTTCATTGTACTCAGAGTACTCAAGGCCCACAAATTCTTTCAGTCATAGCCAATTCTGTGGGCTTGTATAGGCCCAAGTTCTGGATCTTTAAATGTCACAGAAGTTCTTATAATATTTCTTTTGATTATTTGCAACAAATCATAGTATCAAGTCTTTGTTCAAATTAGGATTAAATGAGGTAATGGATATAATTTTTTTCTAAATTGTTAAAGTTTATTTAAATGTAAAATGCAATAATTATTTTATCATTACTGATAATTATTCTTGACTAGAAATGGGGAAAAGCAAACAGATAGTGATTCTATAATTTAAAAAGAATATGGACTTGAACAATATAATAAAGAAAGCAATTTTCAGTGAAGAAATAAACCAGAGTTGCAAAGATATATTCTTTCCTTTCTTTTTTCTTTGTTTCTTCCTTCCTTTTATTCTTTCTTTCTTGTTTTCTTTCTTTGTTCCTCTTTTTTTCTTTCTCCTTATTTCTCCTATCATTTTCTTAGAGAATAAATATATCTTGTGGGTTCATAATTGCTTGCATATTGTCTCCCTACCCACAGAATTTGAGCTTTTCAAGCACAGGGACTACTTTTACCTTTCTTTGTATCCCCACTGACTAATGTATATTAAGTGCTTAATATACATGTGTGGAGGGGAGGGAGACAGACAGACACACACTCACACACAGAGAAATAGACAAAGAGATAGAAACAGAGAGACACACAACAGAGACAGAGAAAGACAAACAAACATTGACATAGAGGCAAGAAACAGAGAGAAAGACAAAGAGAGACAGAGAGAAAGAGAGACAAGAGAGAAAGAGAGGAGAGAAGAAGAGAGAAGTGAGGGAGGGAGGGAAAGAGAAAGAGAAGATACAGAGTCAAAGACAGAGACACACACAGAGAGACAGAGAAACAGATTTTGTTCCTAGAAATTGAGCTTGCTGTTCTTGAAGGAAAGGAGACTAAAAGATTTTTTAGGAAAAACAAAAACACAAAGACTAAACTAAATCAAAATTCTATTCTATAGATAAGGAAACTTATAAACATAAGGAAAAATAAGAAAGAAAAGAAACATTAAAAAGTGAGTGACCCAGGGAAAGAAATGTAATAAGTGTAAGAGACAGGATTTCAGTCTGACTCTGGGCTCTTCTTCCTGTACCAAGCTGTTGCTGTTGCTATTCATTCTATATTATGGCTTGAGGTTTACAAAGAAAATGTCAGTGGTTAGTGGTCCCTAAGAAGATTACAATGCAAATGGCTAAATGTGAATGAAGCACAATCTGATGAGGAAGGGACACTTCATTTATATCCCGAACCATAACCAGGGGTATGAAACTTCTAGACTGCTTTGCTGCTTAATTTCATACATGTCCTGTCAGGTACCACATGATATGACTTTCAAGTACAGCTTCAGGCATTCTAGAATGAGGCAGCCCTAATCTCTCAAAGCACACAGATAACATAATTGAGGCAGCTTCTAAAAGTCAAAAAGGACTTTCTGGTCAAAGTACTAAATTGAGGCTATTTCTAAAATTCCAAAGCAAAATTATAAAACCTAAATAATTTCCTGATATGCATGCACACCATTAGGACAATAAACATATATAATATTCATATATATATGGAAAGAAACAAATATCTATGTTTGAAAAGAAAAAGAAAATAACCAATTTCCATGCAGAAAAGTCATATTACAAAAGTCATTTACTTTGACTAACAAACTCACTTTAGAATCTAATTAATAATGTTTTTCTCTTTTCTCTTTGTCCTCCTTTCTATCTCTCTGTGTGTCTCTGTCTCTGTTTCTTCTCTTGCTTAGTCCCTCCCTTTTTCTCTTTCTCTCTCTCTGTTTCTGTGTTATGTATGACTTACTCTCTCTCTCTTTCTTTCTCTCTCTCTCTTTCTCTCTCTCTCTCTCTCTTTCTCTCTCTCTCTCTCTCTCTCTTCTCTCTCTCTCTCTCTCTCTCTCTCTCCCCACCCCTGCCCTTTCTATTTCTTTCTCCCTTGCTTTGCTTACTTCTCCCTCACATATTTCTATTTGTCTCACACTAGCTTTCTGTATGTTTTCTTCTCTTTGTATTTCTACTTCATCTTTTAGTCCCTTCTCCTACGTCTCTATATTTAATGTGAAAAAAAAAACCCTGATTAAAAGTCAGGGAAAATAGCTTCCAGTTCTAGTTCTACAATTAACTAGTTATATGACCTTGGTAAAGTTCCCTTAGTTCTCAAAGCTAAATTTCAATTTCCTCATCTGTAAAATGAGGTGTTAGGATTAGATGGGTTTTTAAGTTCTGTCCTCTTATATAGGTCTGTGATTTTATGGCTAAACCTGTCATTCTAGGAATTGATGATTCCTCTCCAGCTTTCTTTTTCCTTTCACTTTTAAAACTGGAAAAGGATGGAATGAAGCATATTTTCATCATTTCTTATATATTGAATAGAGATTATATTCTCTTATCTTAATATTAAAAATAAAAATAAAAAATAGACTATATTGGCTTTTTCTGGCAATGACTAGTTCTTCCAGTAAATGAGTGGCCCTCTACAGGGAAAAAAAAAGTTTCCTCCATCCTATTCTTAAGTTTCCAAAGTTATCACTTGGTAAAACATTGTCTACAATAAAATGCTTGTATATTATTAAATTCTAAGATCTCCTTGATCTACCAACTTTATGCTTCCCCAGAGAAAGCAAAGATGAAAGTCTAGACCACTGTTATAAATGGTAACAATTATATTCATCTCAGACAGATTTCTCCAAACTCTACAGTCAAAGATGTGTATCTGCTCCATAAGAATGATGGTAGCAATAGAATTAAAAATAAAAAGAATAATGAATGAGCTACATCATTGTTCTCAGGGGACGACCTAAAGTTTGTTGCTACGGAATGAGTTCTTGCTCCAAGTACAAAGGATAGGTACAGGATAACTATTACTACATATTTATTTCTTTAGAAACATCTTTTAGCTTATTTACTGACCTCTGACACTGATGCCATTATTAAAGTTTGAATTCACCCTCAATAGCCTTGACATTTCTGAACTGGAGAGAGTCAGAGACAGAGACAGGGAAACAGAAAAAAAAAAAAAAAACAGAGATAGAAAGATAGAGACATTCAAACATTACAAGTTTGAAAATACTTCAAGTATTGATCACTGTAGGAGTTTACATCTATAAAGTTGCACAGTAAAATTCATCTAATGATACTCATGTGTCACTTAAGAAAGGAAAAAAACTGATGTTCATAAAAAAAGTAAATGCAGCACAAAAAGCATAATTGTGTTGGTTTGCTATTCACAAGATTATTAGTATTAGCATCATTTTAATCACTATCACTAGTATTATTATTTCCACATGTCAGCAAATGGTATCACTCAAATTTGCCTTAAGAGTATCATATAGTATATCACATTCCCATACATGAGACATTTGGCAATAATTTTTTGCAGACAAAATTTATTTTAAGGAAATAGGATTCACCAGTAGACCATATTGGTTTAGAAGCGGCAGAGTGGATTCCATAATCTAGAAAAGCAACAAGATGTAATGAAGAGAATATGGTGTCAGTACTATAAAAACAGTGGGGATATTAAGAGGCTAAGAGGTAGAAGCAAATGCCGGTACTACCACGTCTTATTAGGAATTATAGTCTTCATACTCTCCTTTTTGTAGGGCACAAAAGATATGATAAGTAACTCATTATACAAGCCTTTTCCTCAAATCTAACATAGTGTGATAAAAATACTCAAATGGATGTGATTTCATTATTTACCCCAAAAATATAGAAGCATCCTGTTCATATCTGCTCATCCTATGAAACTTTTTGCCTCTGTTATATAAATTCAGCACACAGATTCTAGTTGTCATACTGGTGATCTTTCTTGAGTTTTCTTCATATCACACAGATACTAGTAGATTATATAAGTTTTAAATGATTTATCACTCTAACCATATATCTGGACTATTTTTCCTAACTTTATATTTATTTGATGAAATCTTTAATACCACTTCTTTGTAATGCCTTATTTATAACATGTTGCACATGTTATATCAATACACAGTTCTCCATTGCCTTTTAGGTTATATTTAACATAACTTCCTCAGAAAATATTACAATTTACCAGAATTATAAAATACAGATTTTTTTCACCTGTAATTTTCAATTTATTTATACTTTTTCAGATTTTTCATTTCATTTCAGTTTCAAGAACTACCATTTATAACTGGTTAGTGAATTTTCATGTATTCCAAATGAGAATATAAATGGACTGAATAAATGCCTACTTAGAAAATATCATTGTTTAAATTTTTTTTCACATATGAATTAATTTATAATTTAAAGATGGCATACAAAATATCAATTGTTCATGGCTAGGCCAAACTAATATAATAAAATGACAATTCTACCTAAATTGGTCTCCTTTTTTCAGTGCCATGCCATTGAAACTGCCAAAAAATCATTTTATGGAGCCAGGAAAAAAAATAATAATATTCATCTGGAAGAACAAAAAGTTAAAAAATATCAAAGGAATTAATGAAAAAATAATACAAGAGACAGTGGTCTAGCAGTACCAGACTTAAAATTCTATTATAAAGCAAAGTCTTCAAAGATATATTATATTGGATAAGAAACAGCCTGTTTATCATTTTTATAGAACTATAATATTCCAATACTTTAAAAAATACTTTAAAATTTAAAAATCCATAATTTATACAGTCATTCCCCAATTGCTGGGCATCGACTCATTTTCCAATTCTTTGCTATCACAAAAAGTGGTGCTACAAACATTTTTGCATGGATGGGTCCTTCTCCTTCTTTTATGATTTCTTTGGAATAGTAATTGAACTGCTGGATCAAAGGATATATAGTTTTATAATATATAATAATTGTTCCCCAGATTTCTGTTTCTCTTCTAAACTTGGCTACACTAGTTTTGTTTGTGCAACCCCCTTTTTAATTTAATGTAATCAAAATTATCCTTTTTTCAATTTATAATTTTCTCCATTTCTTATTTGGTCATAAATTTCTTTTTTCTCCACAGATCTGATAGGTAAACAATCTCTCATTCTTGTAATTTGTTTATAATAATCACTCTTTACACTTAAATTATTATCTATTTTGAATTTATTTTAGTAGGGGTGTGAGATGTAGGTTCATGCTAAATTCTTGACATATTATTTTCCAGTTTTACTAGAAATTTTTGTCAAATAGTGAGTTTTTATACCAGAAGCTGGACTTTGGGGTTTTATCAAATACTAGATTACTATAGTCATTGATTATTGTGTCATTATATATATATATATACATATATATATATACATAACCTATTCCATTGATCTACCACTCTATTTCTTATATTGAATGAAACAAGCAGAACCAGGAAAACATTTACACAGCCACAAGAAGATTGTGAGATCAACGATGACAGGCTTGATTCTTCTCATAAATTCAGTGATCCAAGGCAATCCCAGTAAATTTTGGATGGAAAACACCATCTGTATTCAGAGAAAAAACTAAGGAGACCAAACGTAAATCAATACATGCTATCTTCACTTTTTGTTCTTTTTCTTCTGTTTTCTTTCTCTACTAATTCTACTAATTCTGAACTGTTCTTTGTGTTTTGGAAGAGTTAGTAAAAAAAAAAAAAAAAGTATACTTGGCTTACCATTAATTAGGTGCTTGATTTAGTGGAAATCACTTCTCTGTGCCTCAGTTTTCTACCTATTCAATGAGAGTATTGTAAGAAATAATTATCAAGTTCCCTTTTGAAACCTACAGTACTCTTATTTTTTATTATTGATTTTCACATTCCTTGGAAAAAGTAAGATAAATATGCTCTAGAAATGTCATCTGAATTCTTACTGTCAGGAACTAACTATTTTTGAGATGACAAATAAGAATGGATGAGGCCCATTGTCTCAAGATTGACCAAAAAGCAAAAGAGATTCATCTAAAATGCTTTAATTTTTAACGGGGCAGATTGTTCCAAATTACTAAGGTTAATTAAAAGCCAATCATTCAGATCTGTTACACATGGGAACATGGACTCCTGGAAAGAGCACTGGATTCAGAAGGAATGACTCCTGTTCAGGTACTGCTCATTAATTTAAAGCTGTCTAGTCTCTTTACTCATTTGGTCTAATCTCTACTCATTTTAGTCTAATTTCCTTCATCTGTAAAATGGGGACAGTAATGCTTATACTAGCTGACTTACAAAAGGAAAAGTTTATAAATTCTAAAAGCCAATGAAAATACGAACTTTCCCTGACATAAAAGCTTTCTAGCCCTCTCTCCTCTTGACTTTGCTTTTTTAGAATGTGGAAATGGCAACTACCTTCCCATTAATTATCAAGTATATAAACTTGGATGTGATGACTATTTTCCTTTGACTGAGTCAGCAGGTAGTTATGACTAGGAGGTAATGACAAGTGACAGATCATTTTTGATTCAGCTCTCTACATTGCCAGTAAATTTGTTACATTGGTCTTCTCTATTTCTTTGGTTCTTGTTTTTGAGATTTTTAGGGGTGCTGCAATTCACTTGTACCCAAATAATACTGTAGAAGAGACAAAAAACAAAAAGAAAAATCTAAAGATTCTAAAAATACAAAAAGGTCTGTGTGCATGTGTGTGTGTGTGTGTAGGTGTGTGTGGATACATAGATATATAAATTTTATAATTTTATCTATTCTTTCTATTTCTACTTATTTCTATCTCTACTATCATCTCTCTGACCTTGGGCAATGTATGCCACCTTTTAGGGCCTGTTTTCTCTATTGTAAAATGAGGGGATCAGAGTAGGTAATTTCTGAAGTCCCTTTAGAACTCTAGAGTTTATGATCCTTGACAATGAGTTAGACATATGCAAATCTGCCCTTGCTTTTGCGAAAAATTATTCTTTATAAAAAATGTTAGACATTGAATTTCTTCTACCTAATCTCTACTTTAAGTCCCGCAGCAACCCCAAATTGTAGAGACTTTGTCTCTGGTGACCAGAGTCTATTAATTCTATTGTTCTGAGATTTTGAGAGCATGTTTAAGGGCATTCTTTAGCTTTTAAATGAGAAAAATAAGCCTATTATGCCCAATATCAGGAAAAAATTCCAATCCCAAGGGGTCTGTGATTTTCTAATAAGAAAGTTTGAGAAGTATGAAAAGGCCATCTTATATAAAACTAAATGGTTTGAGAAGGAAATTCAATAAGGAAGGAAGAAAAGAACTTTGAACTTTTGTGTAGCTGACCTGATATTAGTGCCAGTTGTAATGACACAGCATGAAGGTCAGTTCAGCATATGCAATCCCAAATCCAGCTGCTTCTTGTAGTAACATCAAGGAAAGTATGACTGGTTAGTCAAAACCAAGAAGATACCATGGGGAAACGAATTACCATGTGCTTGTCAAAGACTTGTCAGCTCTCAACTGGGAGCTTTTTTCCTCCTTTAGGCAAAATGCAATTTCTTGTGATATAGTTTTCCTTAAGGCTTCTATTTGCCTGCAAAAAAATTTTTAAGAATGCTGTGTGAAGGCTAAGGAATTCTACCTTCATTCAGCTTTAAGAAGAATTTCAAAAGATGTCATCTAAATTAATAATCTTAAATTTAACAGTCTGGAAGCACCAAATTCAACACAGATCTGGTCTTTTTAAAGGACACACTAAAAATATTTTGGAAGGCCCAGATTTAGCAAACTTTAACAACATTTGTTAAAGCAGTTACTATATGTAAAGTATATATAAAAACAATATATGACGGAGATATAAAGGTCCAATAAGACCTTATCCCTCACTCATGGGGCTTACAATTTGATGGCAAGCTAAGTACTTAAAAAGCTACAATTTTTAAAAGTGCAAGTTAAGCATTCTGTAAGGTATGAGAGATGACTCAACCTGGCTTTGTCACCCAATCTGTAAAGTCTTAAGCAATTCATTACTTGATCTTGTCCTCAGCTCCCATATCTGTGAACTAAAGGAGCTGGACTATATAATTGCTAAAGTTCCCCCCAATCTAGGTTTATGAATCTAGGATTACAATTTGGGGGAGAGACAACAGAAAAGGTTCCACAGCAGACATAGCATTTGAATTATACTTTATAGCAGGGTTTCTTAAACTTTTCCCACTTGCTACCGTTTTTCACCAGAGAAATTTTTACATGACCATATAGGTATATAAAGTAAAGACACAAATAAAACAATTATTGATAATAGATCATAATTTTGCAACCTCCACATTCAGTTACAAGATACCATATGGTATTGCTACTCACAGTTTAAGAAGCTGGGCTTTTACATCATGGGTAGGATAATATTCAGGGCATATTCCCACTGCCTTGCACAGGTACTGGCAAATAGTGACTGCTTAATAAAAGAAAGGGAACATGCATTTATTAAGTGCCTTATGTTAAATGTTTAGCAAATATATTCTCACTTTATCCTTACAATAACTCTCAAAGGCAGGTGCTATTAATTTAATGCTATTCAATTCAATAAACATTTATCCAGCATCTACTATGTACCAGGCATTGTGCCAAGTTCTAAGGGTACAAAGAGAGGCAAAAGCTAATCTCTGCCTTCAAGGATAATGGGGGAGAGAACATGAAAACAAAGATATATACAAAGCAAACTACATAACAAATAAATAAGATAAATGATAAATAACAGAGGGAAGACACTGGACTCCTCTTTATGAGCTCAGATCTTGCCCTAGACTCTTACTAACTGTGTGATTTTACCCTGTTTACTGCAGTTTCCTCATCTGCAACATGAGTTAGAGAAGGAAATGTCAAAGTACTCCAATATCTCTGTCAAGAAAACCCCAAATGGAGTCATGAAGAGTTGAACATGATTAAAATGACTAAAAAACAACCACCTGTCAATAAAAAGTTATAATTTTTAAAAAGAAGGTATATAGATATTAATAGAAGAAATTATATTCATAAAAAAGTTAAAAAAAAAACAACCACCACAAAGTATAAGATAAAGCTGAAAAAATAAGATGATCACAGATTGTAAAGAGTTCTTCATGACTTGACTGTAGCAGATGACATGTAATGTCCTTTCCAACTTTATATCTATGAAGCATTCTATTGTTCTTCATTATTAATGATATATTATGGTTAATATGATAACAATGATTTGTAAAAGTAGAAACCTTAGTCTTTTGCCCACTCAATAATTATTGAAACTAAAGATTCAAGGAGCAGAGAAGGTTAAGTGCTGAAGGTATTATCATGGGAAAAATAAAACTTTATGACAGTAGGTTGCGAGAAGTACAAAAAGTTGAGTTTCTACAGATATTGTTAGAAGAGGATAAGGGGAGAAGGTGAAATATCTTGTTAAGATATCTCCCATTACCTGTGAATTAAGGAACTGGTTAGGCAACAAGTTCCAGACAAAGGGGCTTAGGGTTAAACTGACTCAAACCAGTAACAAGGCATAAGAATTTTTGAAGGGATAGTAATCCAAACTAATTGCTATTCAGATGGTAAATCTGACCATTTTTAACCAATACTGACTGTAAATCTTATCAATCTAAACCTTGAAAGGAGGGGATAAAGAACCAAGCTACTAGTAGAAAATTTACTCCCTCTAAGTACTCTGTGTGTCACATCTGTGAGTACAGCCACTTCTCATAAGAATTGCTGAAGAAAGAATTCTTCTCTCACTCTAAAGAACATTGATTGTAACACTTCTTCTTGACTAGCTTGCAACTGGGGAAGTGGGCAGTGGCAACTCATTCTGGGTTTACTCCCCAGTCCTGCTGAGTTCTATGGAGTCCTTTGATAACAACTTGGGGGCTTGCCTGGGATTCTCTGAGACCCTTGGATGGCTGCCTGAGGGGTGAGTAGAGGAAGAGTGATCCCACCAATATTTTTGGTGGTCCTCAGCTCTCTTCTCTGGATCTTTCAGGGCTGAATATAGGACCTAAGACATCTGTGTTAATCAAGCAAAGTTACTAAACAAATACAAGGAAGTGAAAGCTGGCTGAAGGACCACATAAATTGATATATCAAACAAAGTTCAAAAATTATGGCAATAACTAATTTTTGTTAGGTTCAGGATCCTATCATAGACTAGATTAGCTAGTTAAGGGCTCTCAGAGGAAGAGTTTTTAGAATAGGAGGGAAAACCTTTGAGACAAAGGCACCTGGGAAGGGTAAGGATTCCCTCCCCAAAATCCCTCAATTTAGTCCACTGGAAAAGATGCTATCTAACAGGAGTAATGGAGATAACCAAGGAAAGGATAAAAAGATAATGGTTAGATATTATTATTATAAGTAACCAAAGAAACCTATTGTTAAACCATCAGAGTTTTGGCCAATATTTGGAGCAGATGAAGATTGGATTTGCCAACTACTAAATTTATATGCAAATCATAAGGTTCCAGTAAGTAGGGAAGAAGTGGATTATGCAGCCTATTGGATGGGAAGTTGGTGGTGGTGACTGCCTCATTAAGTAAAATTTGGGCCCAACTTGAAATGAGTTAATGTCCATTAAGGAGGCAACCTCCTCCCCAGGGCATCTTGTCTGCAGAGGTTAAATACCTTAATGTGGATCTTGGATGGGATCAAAATAATGTGGCTTACAGAATCCATATGCAAGATCTGAGAGAATTAATTATAGTGGGGATTAAGGAAGTAGTACCAAAAATTGCAAAATCTGAATAGGGCCTTTGATACTTTTCGGAAGAAGGATGAAATAACTGTGAATTCCTAGAAAGAATGAGGGAAAATATAAGAAAGTATTTGGGATTAGATTCCCAAGACACAACAACTGAAGGAATGCTTAGGCTCAATTTTGTAACTAATTCTTTGACAGACATTAACAAGAAACTCCAGGAAATAAATAAATGGAATACTTGGCCATTAGAGGAGATATTGAGAGAAGCACAGAAAGTGTATGTAAGGAGAAAGAATAAGAAGCAGAAGCAGAAAGCTAGACACGATACACTAGTAAGGAAGTTGTGAAGAAGAAATCCCCTAGAACGAGGGGTGGGGGATGAGAAAGTGATAAGGCAGCTCTAATTCAAGCTATTGAAAACCTGGAAACAGAGGGACAGAGAAAGTTGAAACAAAAAGGAAGTGGAAGGGTAAGAATGAATGTTTTCATTGTGGAAAGTTGGGACATTTTAAGAGAGAATGCCCTGAACTTAAAAAAGAAAGATCAGATAGCACCCCTCATGTTCTTTGATGAGTAAGAATAGGACATTTGGAGTTTTTCCTTCTTAAACCCAATCAGAAAACCCTGGTAAATTAGAAGGTTGGGGGCTCCAAGAAAGAAATTGTTTTTCTTGTTGACAGAAGCAGAGAGATCATCCTTGGTTCTATGGACAAAAGGAATGAACTTAAGTGAAAACACTTTAAAAGTCTTTGGAGTTAAGGGAGAAAACTTTTGAGTTGCAATTTTTGAAGTAGAAATAGAATGGGAAAGTAAAAGGGACAAGGCCAAATTCTTATATATACCTGAAGCAGGTACCAACTTATTAGGGAAATATTTAATTATAATTTAATAATAATAAGACTTAATTTGAGAATAAGCGTATTAAGCAGTTGAGAGTTCAAATGTGAATTCTGACAACTAAAGAAGAGGAAAAGATTAAAAGTAGGGTTTGGGCTAGGAATGGGAAGTAAGGGAGACTAAAGATAAAGCCCTTAAAATCATCCTAAAGGATAGATGGTGGCATGTGTCAAATGATACCCTATCCCTATGGAAGGAAGGAAAGTACTACAGCCAGTGATTACACAATTATTGCAGGATAAACTTCTGTCCAAATTTTTACACCAATGTTGCCAATAAGGAAACCCAATGGTAGTGCACTTAAGGCTCTGAAAGAGGAGATTGGGACTATTAATACAAATTCTAAATATGCTTATGATGTGATGCATACTTTTGAGAAAATATGGAAAGAGAGGAGATTGATTAACAGTAAAATATAAATTCTACCAAATGTTTAAAGAACAATTAATTCCAACACTATGCAAACTATTTGAAAAAATAGAGAAAGAAGGAGTCCTACCAAATTCCTTTTATTACACAGATATGGTGCTGATTCCTAAACCAGGTAGGATGAAAACAAAGAAAGAAAATTATAGACCAATCTTCCTAATGAATATTAATGCAAAAATCTGAAATAAGATAATAGCAAAGAGATTATAGAATAATATACCATGACCAAGTAGGATTTATACAGGAATGCAGGGCTGATTCAATATTAAGAAAACTATTAGCATAATTGAAAATAACCAAACTAACAAAAACCATATGATTATCTCAATAGATGCAGAAACAGCATTTGATAAAATCCAACACCCATTCCTATTAAAAAACACTACAAAGTATAGGAATAAATGGAGCTTTCCTTATAATGATTAGTATATGTAATGGGGACAAACTAGAACCATTCCCAATAAGATTAAGGATGAAACAAGGTTGCCCATTATCACCATTGCTGTTCAGTATTGTAGTAAAAATATTAGCTTTGAGAATAAGAGAAGAAAAATAGATTAAAGGAATTAAAGTAGGTCTTTACAGATGATATGATGGTATACTTAGAGGACCCTAGAGAATCAACTAAAAAACTACTAAAAACAATTCACAACTTCAGCAAAGTTGCAGGATACAAAATAAATACTTATAAATCATCAGCATTTTTATATATTACCAACAAAGTCTAGTAGCAAGAGATACAAAAAGAAATTCCATTTAAAATAAGTGTTGATAATATAAAATATTTGGTAGTCTACCTGTCAAGGCAAAGTCAGGAACTATATGAAAACAACTACAAAATACTTTCCACACAAATAATGGCAGATCTAATAAATTGGAAAAATATCAAGTACTCATGGGTAGGCTATGGGAATATAATAAAAATTACAATACTACCTAAATTAATCTATTTAGTGCCATACCAATCAAACTCGCAAGAAATTATTTTATAGATCTAGATAAAATAATAAGAAAGTTGATCTGAAAGAACAAAAAGTCAAGAATTTCAAGGGAATTAATGAAAAAAAAATGCTAATGAAGATGGCCTAACTGTGCCAGACCTAAAACTATATTATACAGAGGTCATCAAAACCATTTGGTAATGATAAGAAATAGAGTAGTTGGACAGTGAAATAGGTTAAGGTCACAGGACAAAATAGTCAAGTAACTATAGCAATCTAGTGTTTGACAAACCCAGATCCCAGCTTTTGGGATAAGAACTTACTATCTGACAAAATCTGCTGGGAAAATTGGAAACTAGTATGGCAGAAACTGGGCACTGACTCACACCTAACACTATATACCAAGATAAGGTCAAAATGGGTTCATGATTTAGACATAAAGAGTTGTACTATAAGCAAATTAGAAGAGCATAGGATGGTTTACCTCTCATATCTGTGAAGTAGGAAAGAATCTGTGACCAGAGAAGAACTGGAACTCATAATTGAATACCAAATAGATAACTTTGATTATATTAATTTAAAAAAATTGTACAAACAAAACTAATGCAGACAAGATTATAAGGGAAGCAATAAATTGTGGTGTGGTGTTCTCTTCTTTTTTATAATATAATGGTTCTCTGTGGGAGCAAGTTTCTTGGGGAGGTTTTCTGGAGACAGCCTTAGTTTAGGTTCAAAGTAATAATCACCTCAAATACAGCCAGCTGATAAAATCCAAATGTTTATTTTCTCCTTCCTTGATTCCAAGAGCTCTTGCATCTTGTCTGCCAGCTTCAGCCTCCAGCTCTCTCTGAATCTTGGTTCTGCTTGCTGCAGATTAGCTTCTCAATCTCCCAGACTGCTCTTTGGCCCTGAGAGCTTCTTGCTTATATGCTGTACACTGGGTACACACCAATCATTATATCACTGGGAAACCATTATTTGTTGTAGGATTAAATCAGTTCTAAACTAGATTTAAACATTGTCTCCTCAATTCCACTTAGTACCTTGTTTCAAGTTCTGGCCCATAACATCTCCTTGTAGAATCAGATCAATCATACTGAACCATGCTAAATTAGATAATTATTGTCTCTATCAATTCTAATGACTTAACACTTTGTAAGGATTCCAACACTGGGGAATTTTTTTTTTTTTACATTCAAGGATTCTGATAAAAAACTCATTTCTAAAATATATAGAGAACTGACTCAAATTTATAAGAATTCAAGCCATTCTCCAATTAATAAATAGTTAAAGGATATGAATAGACAATTTGCAGATAAAGAAATTGAAACCATTTCTAGTCATACGAAAGGTGCTCTAAATCACTGTTGATCAGAGAATTGTAGATTAAGACAATTCTGAGGTACCACTACATATTTCTCAGATTGGATAAGATAACAGGAAAAGATAATGACAAACACTTGAGGGGATGTGGGAAAACTGAGACACTAATACATTGTTAGTGGAATGTGAACTGATCCAACAAAAGAAAGCAATTTGAGGTTATGCTCAAATGATTATCAAATTATGCATACCCTTTGATTCAGCAATGTTTCTACTGGGCCTATATCCCAAAGAGATTTAAAGGAGGGAAAAGGACCCACATGTGCAAAAATGTTTGTGGCAGCCCTTTTTGTAGTGTCAAGAAACTGAAAACTAAGTGGATGCCCATCAGTTGGAGAATGACTGAATAAGTTATGATATATGAATATTATAGAATATCATTGTTCTATAAGAAATGATTAGCAGGATGGTGTTAGAGAGGCCTAAAGAGATTTACAGGAACTGATGCTAAGTGAAATGAGCAGAACCAGGAGATCATTGTACATGGAAACAGCAAGATTATATGATGATCAATTCTGATGGACATGACTCTTTTCAACAGTGAGATGATTCAGGCCAGTTGCAATGATCTTGTGATAATGAGAGATATCTACACCCAGAGAGAGGACTGTGGGAACTGAGTCTGGATCACAACATAGCATTTTCAGGTCTTTTGTTATTGTTTGCTTGAATTTTATTTTCTTTCTCATTTCTTTTTCCTTTTTGATCTGATTTTTTCTTGTGCAGCAAGATAATTGTAAATATGTGTGCCTATATTTGATTTACATTTATTTTTACCATATTTCACATATATTGGATTATCTGCCATCCAGGGGAGGGGGTGGAGGGAAGGAGGGGAGTTGAAACAAAAGATTTTTCAAGAATCAATGTTGAAAAATTATCTTTGCATATGTTTAGAAAAGCTTCAATTAAAAAGAAGAAGAAGAAGAAGAAGAAGAAGAAGAAGAAGAAGAAGAAGAAGAAGAAGAAGAAGAAGAAGAAGAAGAAGAAGAAGAAGAATCAGAGGTGCTAAAGAATACTGAAAAGGAAGAACAGGACTGGGAGGTAATTCCTTCCAGAAATCTCCCACAGATAAAACAGAAGAAAAAGGCCAAAAGACTGAAACTCTCATAATCCTATATTTTGAACTGTGAACTCTTTTAAAACTGTTAAAATACCCCTTTTTTGTTATATTACCCTTTGGTGATCCTAGCTGAACTCCCAAGCAAGGACACTAGGGACTCTTCATTTTTGGCATTTATATGACAACAGGGTGTGTCTAAAAAAATTTTTTCCAGGACCCAGACTGCCCCCCATTAGATTTATCTGTACAAAGGCCTAGGAACAATCTCAGTTCTGGAAAATATATAGGCAGATATCAAGTGTCACTATAGAAGGATGGGTGGAAATTGGATAACCAGGTTTTACCATGTCCTTGAAGGTAACAATTGCCCACTTTGTTACTTTCTAACCTAATCCTTATGACTGAGGGATTAGACAAAGAGAAAAAGATGATGATTTGGGGCTAAGGGCTGAAAACTATCTATCAAACTCTGGATAAATATAATTCCAGAAGTTACTGCCTAGTCAGTCAGTTTTGATGCTTGTCAAATAATTGAATGTGGAGATGTAGAAAATCAGAGGAGACTGACTTATTATAATAAATATGTCTGCCCTGAGATAGGATTCCCTGATCATGAATGAAAAGAACCATTGAGGGCCCAACCATGTAATGCTTGAAGTGAGGTCTGGATCACTTTCCAATTTAACGGATGGACTTCCCCCACTGTTGATAAGGGAAATACAGCAGAAAGTCAGTATGATTAGAGGTCTAGCCCCAGGATCACATTGTGAGAAATTAAAAATTGAAATACAATCCCTTGATATTAACTATTACTAATGCAGATGCCCAAAGTGAGCATCTCCTATGGTTTCGAAGTAGACGTAACTGAAAGAGATCCAATGGGCAGATTTGGGATAATAGTTAAGGAGAAAAGGAAAAAAAAAAAAAGAATACCCCTCCTGAATTTACTCCACCTGTATTGAGAATAAGATAAAGCCCAGCTTCCTTTTACATAATTCAAAGATAGTGAAGATCATTGAAGTGAAAGATCTGAAGCAGACCATGGAAGTGGAGATAAGATATGGAAATATGAATGCCTGGATTGAATGGGTAAAAATACACAATTCAAAGTATGAACAAAAGCATTTGCTGTGCCTGTGCTTCTGGTAGATCAGTGGCATAAGTTGTTCCCTTTCCCTTGGGTATGCACAAAAATGAAGGAGAATTAAGTACATAGTCTGACTATTTCTGAATAGCACTCCAAGAGAATATTGGAGTACATGGTCCTGCTTATTCCCTGAGGTCAGGACAAACACCAAAGAGATCTCTGTAACTTTTCTACCTGGACCCAAAAGCTACTCTGCTTGTCTCTCCTTGAGGGGTGAAGAGATTTACTATTCATGGCAATGTGACTTGCACCAAGATGTGGAATGTAACTCAGGAGAATAGTACTGGCAATTTCTCTCAAATGAATATTCCTCGGGCAGACCTTTGATGGTTCTGTGGAGGAAAATCCTCAAAATGGTCTTGCCTAAGGATTGGTAAGGGACTTGTGCTCTGGTACAATAGACTATATCCTTCACATTGGCATTCCTAGACCCATGGCCAGGAACTGCAATTTACCTTAGACAGAAAAGAGAACCTAAAGTTCTGCAAGGATCATTTGATGATAAAATCTACTTAAACAGTATAGGAGTCCCATAGCAGGTACCCCATGAGTTTAAAGGCAGAAATCGAGTGGCCTCAGGATTTGAATCCTTTTTATTCAGATGGGTAACTGTAAAGTATGGGCTGGCTCCCTGGAGGGCCTCAGGATCAATCAGAGTCATAATAAATCAAAGTTCTTGGTCTTTAGGGGGAGAAGTGAAGGAGGCAGTCAAGCTGCCATGGGTTTTGCCAAAGATATATCCTGGATACTGGAGTCCAGAGTCTCCAGCCTCTCTTTTTTTCATCAGGCCGCCAAGTGACCCTGACTTCTCTCCCCCAGCCTTCCAATCCTTACCTACGATTACCTCACCACCAAACATTCAGCAAGCCCCAATCATGAGGAGAGCCATCATCTAAATATATGTTTATAGAGCCATTATCTCGCATTGAATAGGTAACTAGCCTTAAGTGCTTTGCAGTCTCAGATTCAAGTACACCTTTTCAGAGTTTCGGCTCTCTACAAGTAACCATAAACAAAAATGTAGATTGGAAAAATTACACAAATTATAATCAATAAAGATTTATAAATTACACCAGAGATATAATAAAAAAAAATTTGCCACAGTAAGATGCAACGAGTAGAATGGCATGGGAAAACAGACTACCTCTAGATATGCTACTGTCAGAGAAAGGGGGAGTTTGCAAAATGATAGGAGTGAGTTGTTGTACTTTTATACCAAATAATATTGTCCTTGATGGGACCATTACAAAGTCGTTGGATGAGCTTGCCTCCTTCTCTGAGGGACTAGCTCAGAATTCAGGAATAGTTTTGTCACTGACTGATTAGAATCCTGGTTTGATAGATGGAAAGGAATAGCAGTATCAAATCTTCACCTCTCTAATAGTAGCTTTAGGAATTGTCATGGTTGTGAAGAGCAACAACTGCCATTATGTATATAGTCTAAGAATCTGGCAGTCAATAAATACCTATTAAGTACCCACTATGTACTAAACACTTCACTAAACACTAGGGATACAAAAAGAGATCCCCAAAAATGGCCCTACCCTCTGGAATCTTATAATCAAGGGGAGATAATAAGCAAAAAATGCATGCAAACAAGTGATATACAAGATAAATGTGGGGTAATCAATAAAGAGGAATCTTTATTATTAAGAGGGAAAGGCAAAGACTTCTGTAGAGGGAGATATTTTGGGACTTAAAATTGAGCTTAAAAAAGAAATAAAAAAATTAAGTTGGGACTTAAAGGAATCCAAAGGAAGCCAATAAATGGAGGTAAAGAGGAAGAGCTTACCCTGCCAGGGAAACAGATAGAGAAAATGTCCAGAATTAAAAGATGTTGAGCCTAGAATTAGTTCAAGAGTACAAGATGTGGAGAAAGGTCTAAGAAGACTGGAAAGGGGCAGGTTATTAAGAGAGCTATCTGGGACATGAGAGGTTAAGTTATTTACCTGTGGTTATTGCTTTATCCAATAAATAATTCTGCCTTTATGTGTGTGACAATTCTTTAATTTTTAAAAAAAAGTTTTTAATGGATATTTTTAATTGAAATGAATGGATTAAACTGAGAAGGCACATTTTATTATTTCTAATCATGTAAAATGTGAAGTGAGTTTCTTTAGAAAATATAGTTTTAGATGATCTCTGACTTAACAGATCATATAGATTTAACAAATCAGACAGAGACATAGACAAAGACAGACAAAGAAACAGAGACAGAAACAAAGAGACACAGACACATAGACAGAGACAGAGAGACAGTGAGAGGAGGAAAAAGAAGAGAGGAGGAAACTAGAGGGAAGAGGGAGAGACAGGGAGGAGAGAGACAGAGAGACAGAGACAGACAGAAATACAGAGACAGAGAGAAAGACAGAAACAGAGAGACAGAGACAGAGAGAGACAGAAGAGAGAGAGAGACAAAGAGGCAGAGACAGACAGACAGAGAGATAGAGAGAGAGATTTTAAATGAGAAATGGGTACTCTGACACATACATAAAGCCCCTAGCCTTTTAAAGCTGGAGACAAGGCATTATAATTCCTGATGCAGTGACTTTGACAACCAAACAAAGGATTAGGGCTATTTGTAGAAAAGGAGCTGGAGCTGAATCCACAAACAAGAAAATCCAATATACTTGTAAATGCCTTTCATAATAGGGAACCTGGGAAGAGAAAGCAGAATTGCTCCTCCCAGATTCTTTTCATACTGAATCTAGTGGAATCTTTTTGTGTGGGTGATTTGGAAGCTCTAGTTTCCTAGATTTTCATCATGTTTTATGTAGAGTTTGTTTTTAAATTTGATTATTATGTGAACAGCATGAGAAATTAATAAATAACAATTTTTGTAAAGCACCTGAATCTCCCCTACAAGTTGAGGAATATGGAAGGTTGAGGCAAGCTCCTTTGTCTTTTAATGCTTCCCAAAATGTGATTCAATAACAAAGCCCTTTATGCTTTTCTCCAGTAGGAGACAGTTATCTTTTCAATGTAATTTTGTTTATGATAACTGGCCATGGACAGGCTTAATATTACCATCATAAAGACAATATACTTAATCATACTTTCAAATCTTTAACTTGATATACCTCTAAGGCAATTACCTGGCTTCTATTGATTGGCCATCTGTTTCCTGGATAATTACAAGAGCCTATCACTTAGCAACAGAATGAACTCCTGCCCTATCTTTTCATAGAACCACATGGCTATGATTTCAAACAAGACAATAAGAGTCTTTTGCTGTTCTAAATATGTATTATATAAATTATGCATTTATACATCTGTGTACATACACACACACACACACACAGTCCTTTGCTAAAGGATCCATTACTTTTGTGTCTAGTTTCAGTGCTAACCATACAAGTTTTTCCTTATGAAGTTTCCTATTATATTTGATTAATTTACAAAGAATGACTTCATGTTTTAAAAGGACTTATAAAAAATTCATCAAGAGAAAAAAAAAAGGACAGCTTACACAAACTAATCATAATAATAACAATGATAGCTAGCATTTATATAGCAAGGGAACTTATATCAAAATGCTTTTATTTTCAGTTAATCATCACAATGAAGCAGGGCAGTAGTTGCTATTTCTATGCCCATTTTGTAGATAAGGATGGTACTGCAGATAGTGGTTAAGTGGCAGACCCACGATCACACAGCTAGTAAAAATCTGAAGTGTGGTTTGAATTCAGCTCTTCCTAACTCCAGGTCAAGTGCTCTATTCAGTGTGCCTCCTTATTGCACTGGAAAATAATCCTTTTTTGTCCCCTGTTATTTGTAAATTCTTCCAAATTAGAGGTTATACCTGTTATTACCTGGCTTTACATAAGGGCTAAAGGATTTGTCTTAGTTTCAGAAATAACTAAATTAAAGTTCTGCCTTGAATATGTACTGTATGACTATGGACAAATCATTTAACTATCCATTACCTTTTAAAGAAGGTTTAACAGTGTTAAGTTACAGATTACTGGCCAATTTGTAGCCATGGGAAAAAAAATTAAAAAAAAAAAAAAAAAACTTCTACATGGTAAGTTCCTTAGCCTTATTGCTAACAAATATGGAAACCCTTTGATTCCTAAAAAGAAATATACATATATCTACAAAGCCTAGAAAAGTACTCATGCTATAGTTAAATTTCTGGTGGTGGAAAAACAGCAAATTCCTATGTGGAATTAAAAAAAATTCTGCTTTGCTTCTTATTTAAAGAATATTCCCTTTTCTGTTCTCTGTTATAATAATTAAGATATGGTTTTTAAAAGATTTCTATATGATGAGGTCTAGATATGGGTTACCCAAATGAAATTAGGGTTTAGTTGAGGTCTAGTGGCAGGTTCAGGGTACAGGGAGTCAAATGGAGCTCCCCTGCACCCCTGTTGGATTAGGCACAAGGATATGGTGTTAATTATATTTTTTATAGGTTTATTATAGGATTTAGAAGTAAGGAAATAGGGGAAGGTAGAGATAAGAAGGGCACCAGACAGAGGGTCCAGTGGACAGAGGGTCCTGACATGGCTAGCATGTTTGGGACCTCTGGCAAGAGGGGGTCCCAATGTGGCCCTTTTATAATGGGAAATTGAGCTAGAGGGGCCTGTGGGTGTAGCCCTGAGGTGGCTCAGATCCAGATAGGGGCTGGGACAGGTCCAGATTTTCTACTGGAATTCAAAGGGACCAGGATTTGTGAATCAAAAGGTAATGACATTAACTGTGGGGTTGGGAATCAGAAAGACAGGAATCTTAAAGGGACCACATCCTCATCATTGATATGTAATAGGATGGTCTCTGGGGGGTCTGTGTGGTCTTCTATGGATAGCTAAAGCCATGGTGGGGAGAAGGGAGTGTTAAAGGGCTCAATACCCTGCCCCAAACTGCCATCTTGATCCCCCCTCTTATCTAGTAGTATCATTAATCCAGCCATAAAATAAGGTGCTTCCACCTAAATTCTTTTTTTCAGATTAAATCTTTGCATTAGTTTTGTCTTTGCATCCCTAGCACAAAACACACAACAACCTGGTAAATGTATAATAGACATTTGTTGAATGGCTAGTATGGAAATATATTTTTCATGATTTCACATGTATAATAGATATTACATTGCTCATCTTCTCAGTGGGTGGGAGGGAGAGAAGGAAAGAATTTGAAACTAAAAAATTTAAAGATGAATGTAAAAAATAAATAATAGGTTTTTTTGTTTTTTTTTTAGAAAAAGACAAAAAAAATTTTTTTGTTGATTTATTGATTTCCCAAGGATGATTAACTTAGGAAACAGTTTAACTGTATTACTTTAAAATGTAATAAGATATAAACAACAGACAGATGAGAAATTATTCAGAATAGGGCCTCTTAAATAAAAGATCTAAGAACTAGAATTCCCTGTCTCAAATGGCTGAAGAAACCTGAGCTTCTACAAATACAAACTTTTGAACAAATGAAAATGTCTTTGTATTGCTATTCATATGTTTGAATAAGGTACATTCCACTTTCATGCTCACTTCCAGGACTTTAATCAATAGGTCTTAAACTGATAATCAACCTTAACAACAGAAAAGTAAACAGAATATTGATTTGTAAATTACTCATTCTCTATTGTGACTATTTGCTTGTGCTTTATCTTCTCCCTTGTCATGCATGATATACATTATTCTTATAACTCCATGATACATATTAGAAGTGGGAAATGGAACAATTATGGCCAAATGCCACCAGGAATGTTTTCTAATGAGAAACTTATGGATATGTGTGCAGACTATTTTAAAGCGATAGTTACCATAGAGATTATGGAAGCATGTGGTAATAGAGCACTGGGTTGGGAGTTAAAAAAGACCTGGGTATTCAAATCTGGCCTCAGATACATACTAGCTATATGACCCCAAGCAAGTCATTTAACCTTTGTCTACCACAATTTCCTAAACTGTAATATGGGAGTTTGTGAAGGGTTTTGTGAAGATCAAATGAGATAATTGCAATGTACTTATCACTTGGTACATAATAAGTGCTATATAAATGCTAGTTATCTTCATTATGATTTTGATTATCTCCATGCCAGAAAGGGTTTCATAGACCATGATCAGTCCAATGTCTATTTGGCACAGCTGAGATGTTTTGCTCCAGTCCTTGAGCAGGTAAGTATTATAACAATGAACCAATGCATGCTTTAAATTACTCTCTCAAACACAGCACTTTTGAACAAAGCTAAGTAGATTGGAAATCACTAGATAATATTTTCTCTTCCTTTTCATTGTGCTATTCATCAAACCCTTTAATATGTCAGCCTTTGACTATATGGGACCTTTATTCATCAATACAAATGAAATAATTTTGATAATTGTTGGCTTGTTTTTCAGTCTTACCTAACTTTTCATGATACTCTTTGTGGTTTTCCTGACAAAGATACTGGAGTAGTTTCATGTGAGGTATGGGCTAGTTCCTTAGAGGGGTCAGCCAGAGGCAGGATAAATTAAAGTCCTTGGTCTTTAGGGGGAGAAGTGAAGGAGGCAGGCAAACTGCCACATGGCTTGCCAATGATGTATAACTCTCCCAGCCCTTGTCTCACCCAACCCTCAAATCCTTGTCTACTATTATCTTAACACCAAACATTCAGTAGGTACCAAACAGTGAGAATAGCCATTTATCCAAAACATATGCTTGTAGAGTCATTGTCTCACATCTCGGTTGTCTGATTCAAGCACATTTTTCTCAAAGTTTCAGCCCTCTACAATTTGACATTTCCTTCTCCAGTTCATTTTACAGGCAAAGAAATTGAGGAGAAAAGAATTAATGACTTGCCCAGAAGCACACATTACTAAATGTCTGAGGCCAGATTTGAATTCAGGAAGATTCATCTTCCTGATTTGGGGCCTACTATTCTATCACTTGCACCACCAAGATGTTCGATGCAGATGTAAACCCATATATAATGCCTTAGAGAGTTGCCAATAGCACAGAGAGACTACATGATTTGCTTATGATCACATAATCACATGTCTAATGCAAAATTTAAACCCAGATTTTTTGATTTGAAGTCCATTCTCTGCCTCATGCTGCCTTTCATCTCATTCCTCTCATACCAACTACTCCCCTAATAAAGTAACTGAGTAACTTAAACATTTAACAAGTCAGTTTTCAAAATAGCTCTGAGCAAACAATTGACTTTTCAATACAAATGTTTCAAGATTTCTTTGAGTATTTTAGCATTTGGTTATTGTATCCTTTTGACTTTCAGACCATTCTCAGAAGGAGAATAAAATTTCATTATCTAGAATCCTTTATTCCAAAAACTGAAGATATCCTATTACAGTAGCTGTCAGACGGAAAGTAACATCTAACTTATACAGGTCATTAAAAAAAAGTGGGGAGGGGGAATTTAAAGGTAGGAATGCTATGATCCCTAAACATTCTCCAAATGTTCCTAAAAGGACTTGACTCTAAAACTGACAATGTGACAGGAGAGTAATTTCTGATTACATGATTTCCCTTGCTTTCTAACAGGGCTTAAATTGGATCACTGACCTAGAATATTCATTTTGAAAATTGCTTCATCAAAAGAAAATTTGAGATTAAATTGTGGATGCTGCCATCTTGAGAGACAGCTGAATGGCATAAGACTGAGTTTTACATTATCTTCCTGCTCTAAATAATCCCTTTCAGGAAGATTAGTCACAATATTAAATTAGCCAAGGACACAATTAATAATATTCTTATTAACTTAAAATGAAAGAAGAAAATCATAAGAACTTTCTCCCCCTCAGATTACACACCAGAATTACATGATGCTTTTTCTCAGCTGAGGAAAATTATGTTGAGCTTTTGATTTATATGCAAGGTTGGGAATGAGCTGCATTCACAATGAGCTTTTTGTCTATTTTTATTTTTCTAAAGGATTATAAATTTTTTTTAATCTGTAATAAAGTGGGATATCAAAGTCTCAAAAATCACTTGCCATTTCTTGAGGACAAAGGAAAAATTGAACATGTGTCTGTGTTTTGCCTATTTGAAGTAGTTTCTACCTATGTAAAACCAAAGATGAAGTTTAGGAGCTAGACTACAAAAACCAAAATTGAACTAGAGAATATTCTAAAACTAGCTCTTTTTATTTTAATTGGTCTTTGCTTCTCTGCTGCTCACCTTATTTACCTTATTCGTTTTCCCCCTTTTATCCCCCCACCATTCCCAAGCAAGCTATATTTAAGAAAAGATATATTTAAGTATACATATATAGATACATAGACACATACACACACTCACACCCACATCCACCCCATAAACACACGTCTTTCCTATCCTTACTGCCTCTTTAATTAAATTCTATTTCACAATTTGCCTTGCTGTTACTTAACTTCCCCCACCCAAGGATCTTTCCCTTGTCTTCTTCCTTTACTTTTTGTTTCCCCAACTGCCCATCCCTCCCCCTTATTTCTTTATATATTTTGGAGGGTGCTGTGTCCTTTGTGGTATTTATGTGGTGTTAGCTATTGAACCCATTCCCTATGTGAGGAGATTTTCAGAACTACAAGCCCTCCCCCACCCTAATATCTCTGTGTCTGTTCTTCTTTTGCACTCATTTGTATAACATGATTATTATTTTACCTTAATTCTACCAACTTTTTTTTGAGTTATCCTATTGCTGATGTGAATCTTATGTACAAACATGTGTGTATATATGTATGTACATACATATATACATACACAGATATATATATGTATATATATATATACACATACCTAATTTGTCCATGTTTAAACATTTTACCCATGTTGATTCTTAAAACTGATATTTCATATTGGCTCTTATATGTTAAAGTTTCTGTTAAATTCAGGTTTGGTTGATAGAAACTCCTGAAAATCTGTTAGTTCATTGAATGTGCATTTTTTCTCATTCAGGATTATAGAAAATTTTGCTGGATATGCTATTTTTGACCATAGGCCTAGTTCTTTTGTCCATAGATATGATTCCAGGACCTATGGTCTTTTATTGCAGTTGCTGATAAGCTACCTCTTAAGAAGACATTTGGGGCACTTAGATGGCTTAGTGGATAGAGCACTGGCTCTGAAGTCAAGAGGACTTGAGTTCGAATGTGACATCAAACATTTAATACTTCCTAGCTATATGACCTGGGGCAAGTCACTTAACTCCAATTACCTCAGCCAAAAAAAAGAAGGAAGAAGGAAGAAGGAAGAAGAAGAAGAAGAAGAAGAAGAAGAAGAAGAAGAAGAAGAAGAAGAAGAAGAAGAAGAAGAAGAAGAAGAAGAAGAAGAAGAAGAAGAACAAGAAGAACAAGAAGAAGAAGAACAAGAACAAGAAGAACAAGAAGAACAAGAACAAGAAGAAGAAGAAGAAGAAGAAGAAGAGAAAATTCTGACTGAAAGTTTGTTTGTTTTAAATCTTGATGAGATATACTTGAAGCTTAACCATACTTTAAAGTGCTGTATTTTGAATACCTTTACAAACTGTCAGTCAACTAGCATTTATTAAGCATCTACTATGAACTAAGCATCTTCCTAATTCCAGAGAATACAACAAAAATCTAGAGAGAGAATGAGAACAAGATAGAGGAGACATTCACATACAGAGAATAGAGAGTAGTGTCAAAAAGGAGGCACTAGGATTAAAAAGAACTAAAAAAGCATCTTTCAAAAAAAACTCAGAAGCAAGATGTGGAAGAATATTCCAGATACTGAGGACAAGGGGAGAAAATGTCATTATCAGGAGATGGAATATCATGACAAAGAATAGCAAAGAGGCCAATATTATTAGATCACAGAGTAAGGGGAGGGGAGTAAGGTCTAAGAAGATTTGATATGTACAAAGGAATAAAATTACAAAGGGCTTTAAAAACCAAGCAGAGGATTTTATATTTTATCCTAGAGGTAAACAAAAGTGAGGTCCATTTTACAGAGGAGGAAAGTTGAGTGTATATGGATTAAAATAATTGTTCTACAATTTCAGAGGCATGATTTGAATCCAGATCATCTTGATTTCAAATCTCATAGGCTACCTATTCTACCACTCTTTCTCTCTAATATAAACATTAAATCAGTAGAGGTTCAGAGAGGAGAAGCAGGAGCACATCAACACAGATTAGTTTATCAGTCTAGTCATTTTTCAACGTCTTAGTAATAAATTGCCATGCAGGGACTTTCAGACCTTTGCCATTATGTCTTTCAAAGAAAGGCAGTCTTGGTGAACCAAGTGGGTGGGGGAACTGGACTGTGGCATTCTAATTCTAAACTAAATCACTATCTATTTATTCATCACATGCTTTATGTAATACACTATGCTGGGCCCTGAAATGATGATTTCAGCCCTCCTCACAATCAATATCAATCACACAGCCGGATCTGTCACAGGACAATTCACATCATGGTCACAGATGCTCCAGCTGTAGTCAGTGATAGATGTGGCCATGGTTACAAACTGTAGGGTTATTTTAAAACTAGTGATGAAAAAAATATTCTTCAAATACAAAAATCAAAGTTACAGGACCCCAAGAATATTTAAAGGTTAAATGAATATTTATTATTTCTTTTGTCAGCCTGGTTAAGAAGCCATGTAGTTCTATCTCAAAAACAAGATTTGTTGGAAAACTTAAGTGACATTTGGTTAAATTTAGCTAGCTTATATGAATATTTCAATTAAAATAAAATAAAAGATTAGGTAATTTTCTGAAAGGTCTCAGTGAATGAAGTAGTAAATCCATCACAACTGTCACATGGGACAACCTCACCACTGGATATTAAAGAAAGATGTACAGTAGAGATTATAGATATACCAAAAACATTATAGATACCAAATGGAAATAAGCATTAAGATCATCTGACAAAATTCTTCATTTTATTAGGAAAGGAAGGAAGGAAGGAAGAATGGAGGGAGGGAGGGAGAGAAGGAGAATAGGGAGGGAAGAAGAAAGGACAGGAGGGAAAGAGGAAGGAGGAAGAGAGGGAAGGAAGAAAGGAGGACTAACACTGTACTATGCAAAACACTTTATAAATAATATCTGATTAGATCATCATAATCCCTCTTAGAAGTAGGTGATACTATTATCCCCATTTTAAAGATAACCTGTCCAGGGTCATACAACTAGTGAATATATGAGGCAGGATTTGAATTCAGGTTTTCTAGATCCAATATTCTGTCCACAGTGCCACCTCGGTACCTCCATCTCTCATTTTAGGTCTTTAAGGACACCTAGTTGATCCCCTTTCCAGATAAAAATCTGTGTTTTTTTTTCCTTTTTATATTCACTTATATCAATTTGTGTGGGTTTGTCTGTGTACATGTGTCTCTCAATAGATTGTAAGCTCCTTGAGGACAAGGACTCTATCTTTACCTTTGTGCCCAGCACTATGCACAAGGTGATTTATAAATATTTATTGAATTTGTCATGTGAGGACTAGAATCTGTCTCTCAATTCTCAGTTTAGTATGCATTCTCCAACACACTCCCTTTCTTTTAAGAAAATACAGTTAAGAAAAATACAGGAAGAAACTATATTTTCTTCCCTCATTTACAATGCTGCTTTTCCAAATGACTACAAAACTTCTGGCACATGAATTACAATCCATAAATTTCCTTGCCACAAGCTTTAAATATGTATAAGTACCCAATTTGATACTGATATACAAGTCTTTAAATGCTATTGGACAACTCAGTTACAGTAACAATGAGCTTTCAGTGTCAGCACCTCGGCAATTACAGTGGAGATGGAGGGTCCTTGCCATTGATTTCTGTTTCATTAAAGAGAAGGGAAATTTACAGGCAGGGTTGCTAGATAGTTTCTGTCGACAGATTCCATTTCTTTTAGACGAAGGTTTAGCTTTGTTTTAGCAGACAGAAGATATTGAAGTCCTCTGGATTTACAGACACCATATTCTTTTGAATGCAGCGAATGTACAATCCTTATGCTTTATGCCTCACTTGCTATTGAAAATGTATACTAAAACACATACATCAGGGTGAACCTAAATTTAATTTAATTTATTCTGCCTTCATTCTATTCCTTTGTTTTTGCTGGTTTCATACATGGAAACTCTGTATCTGAAAGGAAATCAGAATAATTATCCACTCTATAGTAGGGAAAGGAGGAGGCAAAGGATAATTGAAGAAAATGGGGACATATGGGCAGATTTTTTAAAAAATTAATAATTAGAGGTAGGAAATGGGAAATATATGGATTCTTTCTTCTTGCTTCTCCAGTCACTCACTCCTTATTTCCTTAACCACCTTGCTTACTATATGGATATTTCCATTGCAATTAATGACTGGTGATATGGCTATAGAGTCCTAAGCCTGAGACAAGAAGACCTGAATTCAATTCTGACTAGATAAGTGATTTGGAAAAATAATTTGCAAGATTTAGCCATATCTTTAGGGTAACATTTTGGATGTAATTCAATAAATTGAGAAGATATTTTAGCTGATTCACTCAGGATGATGGGAAAAGTTGCATTCTTCAAGACACACTCTATATCTTATCTCCATCTGATCTGTTAGCTAATTTGGATTGTGGATTTTGCCAATATTAAATTGGAGATCAAACTAGGTGCATGGAGTTAAACCATGAAATACAGTGGTTGTGATAATATATATTTTATTAACACCTAATATCCCCTTTAGTTCCCAAAGATAGAGTACATAGTTTTTCTCAATTTTTTTAAAGTATTGATGATATAGAAATAGATAAATCTTTAGAATTCAACCCTAATTTCACTGAATTTACATATCTTTGTCAGATGAAGAAGAGAAGAAAGCACAAGTATTTTTGAAACACCTTCTATTTACCAGACAGCTAGATGAATTAGTGGATAGAGCACTGGACCTACAATCAGGAAGATTTGATTTCAAATCTCAACTTAGACACTTATTTGCTGTATGACCCTAGGGAAGACATTTAACTTCTGTTTGCCTTAATTAATGGCAAACCATTCCACTGTCTTTACCAAGAAATCCCATAGGTAAATAAGGTCCATAGGATAGGAAAGAATTAATACGACTGAATAGCAACAATGTACTAGGTATAAGGATAATTGCTTTACAATTATTTTCTCATTTGATCTTCACAACAACCCTACAAGGTAGGTTTTGAGACAGGCAGAGGTTACCCAGGATTACACAAATAGGGAGTACTTGAGGATGGATTTGAACTCTGTTCTTCCTTATTCTACACTCAGAGCTCTACTATTCTACCTTGCTGTGAAAACAATTTGATGCAGGAATGATTTTTTTTAATATAGAAATTACCTAATAATTCTTATGTATGAGCATTGAATTTGGAGCCAAAATTAGGTTTGACTCCTGACAACACTTATGAGTTGTGTGACCATAAGAACTACATGATATTATTAAGCTTGTTTCCTCATCACCAAAATAAGACAATATTTGACTACTTATCTCACTTGATTCTTGTGAAGAAACGCTGTGGAAACTGTAAAATGCTACATAAAATGAGTAATTGTTATTAGTTCTAATAGAATAGAGAACATAGGCTGACCCAAAAGCTTCTGGAGAGGGCACTCAATCTCTGGTCCCTCATAGGAATTTAGTTTCTATGGTAAAGAATTATTTGTAACTCTGATTCCTTCAATCCTTTCTTTGCTTATTTCATTCCCTGAGCTACTTTCATACCTAGGCAGGAAATGTTGAACAAAAATTCCTTCTTCCTGCTTCTCCAGCCACTCACTCCTTATTTCCTTAACCTCCTTGGTTATTATATGGATATTTCTATTGCAATTAATGACTGGTGATGTGGTGTAGAGTTCTATGCTTGAGACAGGAACACCTAAATTCAAATCCAGCCTCAGAAACTTGCTGTGTGCCGCTGGCCAAGTCAGGTAACCTCTATTTGCATTGGTTTTCTCAAATGTAAGATAGGTATTAAAATAAAACTTACATCATAAGTTTAGTGAGTAGATGAAATGAAATAATATTTATAAAATCATTTAGTACAATGTCTGGCACATAGCTAGGTGGCAAAAAGCTAGAGTGCTAAGCCTACAATAAAGAAGATCTGAATTCAAATCCAATCTTAAACATTAAATATATGATTCTGAGCAAGTCACTTAACTCTGTTTGCTTCTGTTTCCTCATTTGAAAATTATCTACAGAAGGAAGTAGCAAACCACACGAGTGAGTATCTTTGACAAGAAAACCCCCAAAAGGGGTCCTGAAGAAACTAAGATGACTAAACAAAGGTACTATATAAATTATTCCTTTCCCCAATCATTATTCACAGAGATTTTATTAAAACATCATTCTATAATGATGAGAGATCATTTTATAATAATCTTTGAAGATCATAAGAGAGTACCAAGTATGGCAAGGCTTCTGTCAATTACATTGAGCTATCTGTCAAATATTGGGCCTGGAGATTTGGGAATGGATAATAAAACCATAGATATACAATCAAAGAATTAATATCTATCTAATCCAAGCCTCTTAGTTTATAAATAAGGAAATTGAGTTTCGGAAAACTTAACTGATATGCCCAGGCTTGAATACTTAGTGTCAAAAGTCACGTAAACACTCCATCCTTTGCACTCTACTGTCTCTCACCATAGCCAAAGGCACAAGACTCAGTCATTGTTTTCTGATTTTACAGGGAGAACATAAGACACTTTCTTTCTGAAATTGGTTTAGATCAAGATTAAAGTAGCTGATTATTTGTTGGAAATTCCATAAAGAGGATTCCTACTTAAATATGAATAGTCCTAAATGACCTGTAGTTCTACTGTAACTCTGAAATTCATTGATACTGTATCTGCTGTATTGGGTACTCAATTTGTCTCTGATTCTTTGGTCTCTATAATCTTTGCTTCTATCAGCACAGCTTTGATTCACCTCAGTATGTGGACCTTTGGTTTCCTGCATCTTAATTCATTATGTCTTAGCATTTCCTGGTTTACAAAATGATATTATTTATTCCCCAACATCCATGATGAAATATTTTAACACATGTCTAAAGAGTTTCTTTATGAAATACTTCAGCAATGAGTTGAATAGCAAAATAAAAATGTAATTCATAGTTATTGGATCTATCAAAGCAAAAAAAATACATATATATATAGATATAGATATTTCACACAGAGGTCCTCAAACTTTTTAAATAGGGGGCCAGTTCATGTCCCTCAGACTGTTGGAGTGCCGGACTATAGTAAAAACAAAAACTTTGTTTTGTGGGCCTTTAAATAAAGAAACTTCATAGCCCTGGGTGAGGGGGTTAAACATCCTCAGTTGCTGCATCTGGCCCGCGGGCCGTAGTTTGAGGACCCCTGAGTCCTAAAGGATTGATCTAGTGTTTTGATACCATGTAGGAACAACTGGAAATCACGATTAAGTCATTTCATATCTGTCTCTTCTCCAGCTAGTTTCTTTCTTGCTCTATTTTCAGACCTGTACTATTTTCTAATCTGTACTAATCTCCAAGAATTACCTTAATGAGTAGTCCTTGGCATTGCCCAGCAACTAGCCCAAATTTTTTAATTAATAAATCATCTTGATAGTATCCTTTTCACCACTTCTTCATAATTCTTTGCAATATGTTATAGACATTTCATGACCACTCTTCATTCATCCATTACTCTCTTAGAGATTCTTGATTTATATTCTTTGTAGTGTTCCAAGAGTTGAAGGCATAAAATATTATATTAAAAATATTGAAATAAAAGTTACAACATTATTTCTACAATGTCCTCCTTGGGTGCTCTACTAATAGTTTAGAGATGACTCTGGTTTTTAAAGGCTATGCCAACAGAGGGAAAAGATTTAGACTATGGTCTGATAATAGATTGCATCTGCTTTCTGAGAATGAGCCAAGAGATGATCTCTTACCACTGAGCTGGGGGTGGATTCTTTCATTAAGGTAACTTAGATATCCACATCAATGGGATTATAAATCCATTTCATTATTTGATTAATCTTCAGTGCTCCACTCTGAATCTTCTCCTTATTCTTTAATTGTGAAGTCAGAGTAGAACATAGTATATTAGACAAAGAGTTTATGAAGTGCTCATCCAGTTAGACCATCTGAGTAATGGACAGAATTTCTCAGTCAGATGTTTGACATTATAAAGCCACAACCTCTCAGCCAGCTAAGTGACCAAAATTGTATTTTTTCAGTTGATTGATGACTATAACAAGATACTATTACTCTGACAGAATGAAATCTTAAAGTCAAGATAAATTGCATTTAACCTCATCCTCTTGATGTATCATATTAGAATAATCAGAAAGGCCTTGGTTTTAACTCAGATATATCAGTCATTAGTCAGAAATATCATATTATCACCAAGGTTTTTTGCAAACTGATTTTGTCAGAGTTGTGCCAGATTATTCCCAAGTATCCATGTATTTTCTTCAGTCTTTTATATGACTTTATATAGTCCTCTACTGGTTATTGATTTTCTTGTTGACACCCTCTGCTTAAACCTTTGGGAATATGTGAATAATAAGAATGCATAAAAACCAAGGTGAATCAGGTTGTCTTTGCAGTTAGAGGTCTTATTCCTGATTTTCTGTCAGCATTTTGTATACCTAAAGTAGCAGACCACATTTAGTGATATATTTAACATCACACATAGCCAATATGACTATACTAGAGGGAAAAATGAAGAGCCCTAATGTCATGCCTCTCATAATCATTAAGTGATATTGTGCTATTTTGTGAAATTTTTAGTTCTTTTATGTGACAAAGATCAAGGAGACTACATGAAAGATTATTAATGAGCCTTTTGTGTGTCACAAGCTGATTGATCCCCAAATCATTACCAATTCATGACTTTTGTGCCTGACAGACTGATAGTCAATGGACATATGTCCTTTAAAAAAAAAAAAAAGGAAAAAATAGAAAGCCCATAAAGCAGCCTTTAAGTTCAAACTTATTTTGAGACTTCCTCATTCATCCCAAAATTTTGAAAAACACTAATAATGAAATATCTATAACTTATTTGGGGCCAATTATTTTCCCTTGTCTATCAGTATAGAATTGGTATAAATGTAGAACTGCATAATGGTTAGAGTTCTGGAGTTGAAATCAGAAATCCAGGGTTCAAGTCCAACCTCAGATATTAACTAGCTTTGATACTAACTAGTCTAGGGATAAAACATTCACTTCTATGTGCTTAGACCCATAGTTAGGATTTATCTACTATTATTAGGATTTATCTATTTAGAATTTATCTGTTTTCATAGATGGTTTGCAATCTGCATAGATGGTAGAAGTTTCCACAGTGGGAGTCCTCCACACTAATAATATAATAGATTCTTTATATAGTCCTCTGTCAATATAACAAAACTCTGTGTTACCATTGTAACATGTCTGTGGCATGACATAGAATGATGACAGTAGCATTAACATAACATTAGTGACAACAAATGAATTAGACTTGGATGCACCACTGTTGTTTTTACATCAAAGTCGTCTATTAAGAATCCTGACATCAAGGCTGATTTATCACATTTATCCCAAATATTAACTAGACTGAATTTAATATTTGTATATATACTGAAAGATCTGTTTTACAATGTTTTACCAAATGAGGAGAGAATAGGAGAGGGGAGAGGAAGAGGAGAGGGAAAAGAGAGGAAGGAGAATCAGGAGGAAAAATGAAGTGGGAAGGTAATAGAGGAATGGAAGGAGAGAAGGGATAGGGAGGGGAATAGGGAGTGGGACTGGGGAAAGGAAAGGGAAGAAAGGGGGGAAAGGGGCAAAAGTGGAGGGGAGGAAGAAAAAGAGGAGAAAGAGATGGGCCGAGAAGGAGAAAAAAGAATGGAAGAAGGGAAAAAAAAGGAGAGGAAGAGGGAAAGGGATGGGAATTTAGTTCTTAAGTAAAAAGGATTATAGATTTAGAATTGGAAGGGTGCTTAGGTACTCTATTACAAGTCCCACATTTTGCAAATGAGGAAACTGAGACCCTATAAAAATTGAAGAGTCAACATAGCACAGTGGAAAAAGAGCTAGATTGGGAAACAGAATTCTCTACTACACTACCTGTGTCACCTTGAGACAGCCTCTGGGAATCAGTCCTCCATATGTCAAATAAAGAATCTAGTCTAGATGGTCCCTAAGATCCCTTCCCTTTTAAGGTATGATATTATGATACTAAGTGGTTTTCCTAATTCATACAGATAGCAATTTGCCAAAGTAGATCCTGAATTCAGGTTCTCTGCCTCTAAAACTAGCATTATTTTTTATTTTTTATTTAATCAACAAATTGCATTTTTGAACCCCTATTATATTGAGGGTAACATTGCTCTCAGGACTTGTGTGATTATATTTAGCCTCAAAAGCCACTTTTAAAACTGATCCTTCAAAAGTTAAATGGGATTTTGGAGAAAGGAATTATGACTTTCTTTTTGATAAGAACATCATCAAAATTTGTATTGCAAAAAACTTAAGCATAATGAAAGGCTATTTAATGAGAATATTTAGAGAGTGCTTTCTTTGGCTAATTAAATTTTCAAGCAGAAATCCCTGTGTTGGAAGTATTTTCTGATATCAGAGCTGTCTAAAGCATCCTAAATTCTCATCTTAGTGAGCAGAAAACAGTGATAATATTGTCATCTTTATTGGATTGTATGTGAGAATGTCATCTTCTCCAGCAGAATTGTTTCATTTTTGCTTTTGTATCCCAGTACAGTGTCTGGCATTTAGTTGTTTGCTCTGGTTTTTTTTTTTTTTTAACCAATTTCTTGATTTTGAACTTTATGTTAACATTGGGCTGTATTGATTTGGGGGGGGAGGGGAGGAGGAGCAATACGCTGACTCAAGCTTCAGGTTTTTTTTTTTTTGGGGGGGGGTTGCACTGATTTTTTTTAAATTAGTTCTGGGGGATTGGAGGTTTTTTTTTTTTATTACAAACAGCAACAAAAAAAATTAACCATGAAAAAATTACTATGGTGACAGAGAAGAGTGAAGCACAAACTAAGAAGAAAATAACAAAATCAAAACAGCTACCAATAAAATTTTAAAGAAAAAATGTGAATTGAACACAAGTACAACAAGAATTTCTGAGATTCAAAATGATTTTTAAAAACAAATGAGTGAAAATGTTCTAAATAATTATTGATTAGAGAATGCAAATAAAATAACCTTGAAATATAATTTTATACCTACAGCATTATCTAAAATGATAGAAGGGAAAAACAACAAATGTTGGAAGGAATTTGGGGGGAAATGGGATACTAATTCATCATTGGTGGAACTGTGAACAGATACAACCATTTTGTAGAGCAATCTGGAATTATGCTCAATAAGTTATTTAAACTACCTATACCCTTTCTCCCAGAAATACCACTACTAGGTCTATTTCCAAAGATGATTAAGGAAAAAGGAAAAGAATCTATATATTCTAAAATATCTATAGCAAGTCTCTGTGGTAGTAAAGAACTGTCGATGGGGAAGCTAAACAAGTTTTGGTATATGATTAGGAAGGAAAACTACTGTACTTTAGAAAATGGTGAGCTCAATGACCTTAGAAAAACACAGATAAACTTGCACGAAATAAAGAAGAACAAGACAAACAGAGTCAAGAGATTGCTGTGCACAGAAATAACAATATTATTTTAACAATTATTTTGAGTGATTAGGTAATTTTGACTATCATAAATATTCAAATTAATAACAAAGTATACATGAAAGAAGATACTATCTGCATCCAGAAAAAGAACTGATAAACAAAAGTATATATAGTTTAATTTTTCATACAAACACACACATACACACACATACATAACACAAGGTTAATGGTAACCTTGTTTTTTTGGGGGGAGGGGTTATATGATAACTTTATTATATATTGAAAAGAAATAGCAAGTTGTAAATAATATCTTTTTTATTATGCTCTGTTATAAAAAATGCTCTATTTTTCATTTTAAAATAAAATAAATAAAAACTAAAATGAAATGAAAGAATAAGATTTAGATAAGAAATATTGTAATGGGCTGAGGCTTAAATTGATGCATGTGAGGCTAAATAGTAATTGGACCATACTCTATTAATATATATGCTTGGAGAAAGAATGGCCCCTGCCCACTCTTTGTGCAAGTCCTGATGTGTTGCATAGGAAATGATGATTTTGGTGGGTGGAGGCAAGAGGATGGAGAAGGAAGTGGAATGAGAGACTGCTCGCTGGCATCTTGACACAGCTGCTCACATTGCTAATCCCCCTTCACCTCCAATCCCCCTTCACCCAATTCCCCTTCACCTTTGATCTTTGTTCACCTCCACTAAAAATAAAGATCCATGATTTTCCCCTAACCTGAATTCCTGACTCCGGCTGATTTTAAATACAAGGTCATCACAAAAATATAATAAAAATTAAATGAATAGTACAGCAAAAATAAGGTAAAGAAATGAAAGCAAAAAAGAAAACTATGAAAAAAAAAAAACAATTAACAGTATGTAAATTAGGCAGTGCTTAAACTTCACATATCTAAATTAATTCAAAGGGGAAAATATATCAAAAATACTCAAACTTTTAATAGAAATCTACTGTGGTGTTTTTCTTCTTTAAAATAATAATGATTCTCTCTGGGAGCAGGTTTCTTGGGGAGGTTTTCTGGAGGCAGCCTTAGTTTCAGTTAAAAGTAATAATCACCCAAATGCAGCCAGGTGTTAAAAGTTCAGATCTTTTATTGCTTCCACCAAAATAGCCCGGTTAGTTTTTCTTAGAGGCCTATCTTTCTGCTTGATTCCAAGAGCTCTTGAAGTTGTCCTTTGCCTCTGCTTTCTTCAGCCTCCAGCCAGCACAAAGGTGGAAGACAGAATGAATCTCTCTTGCCTCTGAGAGTGGGCTTCTGGCTCTGAACTGACTTGACGCTCCCCTCTCAATCTTTTCAGCTGAACTCCTGACTGAGCCTCTGTCTGCTTCTCCCAAAGGTTGACTCCTCCCCTCCAAGGGAGGGATTAAGGGAGGTATGAATTCACAAAGTTACACAGTTAACTTTGTGAATCTCCCATACTTGTGAACTCCAATGAGTACTTAAATACTTCTTGCTTATGTGAGCTCTCTAAAGGTGTGAACACAAGTATTATTGTCTATCAGTTCTACTTAGTACTTTGTTTCAAGTTCTGGTCCATAACATCTCCTGGTAGGATCAGATCAATCATACTGAACTGTGATAAATTAGATAATTATTGTCTCTATTAACTCTAATGACTTAATACTTTGTAAGGATTCCAACAATCTACCAAAAAAATTTTTTTTAATCTAGCAGACAGAAAAGCAGAAGGGAAGGAGGATAAGAGAAGGGAAGAATGTTTTTTTTGTTTGTTTGTTTTGTTTTTAAAGAGAGCAGATAAAAGAAGGCAGGAGTCAAAAGCAAACAGACTTTAGAGGGAGGACAGAATAAAAGAGAAAGAGAAGAATAAACAAAAGAAAACAGGATTGAGGGAAATGCATAATTAGTGATCATAACTGAATGTAAATGGATAAACTCACCCATAAAACAGAAATGAAAAACAGAACAGACTAGAAACTAGAATCCAATAATACATTCTTTAGAAAAAAGACATGTGAAAAAGAAATTCAGACACAGGATTCAAATAGGGATCTGTAACAGAATCTATTATGTATAAACTTAAGTAAAAAAAAAAGTCAGGAGTAGCAATTGTGATCTCAGACAAAACAAAAGCAAAAATAGACCAATTAAAAGAGGTAAGAAAACTATATCTTGCTAAAAGGAACTATAGACAGTGAAGTAATATCAATACAAAACATTTATGTGTCAAATGGCATCGCAAAGAAATTCTTAAAAGAAAAGTTAAATAAATTACAGGAGAAAAGAAAGTCAAACTATATTAATGGGAAGCCTTAATTTTTCCCTAAAAGAGCTATGTAAATCTAACCATAAAACAAAAAAGAAATCAAAGAAATGAATAGAATCTTAGAAAAGTTACATATGATAGTACTCTGGAGAAAACTGAATGGAAATAAAGAGGAATATAATTTTTTTTTCCTCAGCTTTACATTGTACCTTCACAAAAATTGACCAGGTACTAAGGCATGAAAATGTCACAACCAAATGCAGGAAAGTAGAAATATTAAATGTACCTTTCTCCAACCATAATAAAATTAAAAATTATATTCAATAAATGGCCATGGAAGCACACATTAAAAGTTAATTGTAAACTAAATACTTTAATCCTAAAAAATTAATGGATTTGGAACAAATCACAGAAACAATCAATAATTTCACTAACGAGAATGACAACAATGAGAAAACATGCCAAAATTTATGTGATACAGCTAAAATAGTACTTAGGAGGAAATTGTATAACCCAAAATGCACACATCAATAAAAAAGAGAAAGAACAGATCAATAAATTGGGCATGCAACTAAAAACAGCTAGAAAAAGAAAAAAATTTACAATTTACAATTAAATTCCAAAACAGAAATCCTGAAAATCAAATGAGAGATTAATAAAATTAATAGTTTAAAAAACTGAACTAACAAATAAAAACTAGGAGCTAGTTTTATGAAAAAGAAAATAGGTAAATTATTGATTGATTCATGTTTGAGGGAAAAAAGGAAAAAAATAAATTGCCAGTATCAAAAATGAAAAGGTTGAATATTCACTGTGGAAGATGAAATTAAATCAATTATTAGGCATTATTTTGCTCAATATATTCCAGCAAAATTGACAATCTAGATGAGATGGAGACATAGTTACAAAAATAGAAACTATCCAGATTAATAGAAGAATTAATGGAATAATTCTATAATCATAGCTTAGAAAAAAGAAATCACACAAGCAATCAGAAATTGAATAAACAAAACAAGAACTGCCAAAGGAACAAAAAAATAAGACTACACAGGTTTTTAAGTGAATTCTACCAAATATTTAAGGGACAATTAATCCCAATACTATATAAATTAAATGCAAAAAAATAGATGGAACTAGGAGGTGAGGAAGATCTTACATATCCAGGGACTATATGAACACAATGACAAAACATTTTTCAACAAATAAAAACAAATCTAAACAACTGAAGGAATATTAATTGTTCATGAGTAGGTCAAACCAATATAATAAAAATGATAATTCTGAGCTAAATGTTATGTATCTATCTCTTTACACATGTGGATATAAAGATATATTTATAGATTATACTCATACTCAATGTATATGAATGTGTATATAGATATATAAACATATCTATATTTCTACATATACTCCTAAAATGTATTAGTTATGTATAAATTATGTGCATATGCTATTCTATTAATACTTTTGTATATTCTAAAAATTATGTGAACAAATATAAGATATGACAATGTTAGAGTCAACATGGAGCCATTCAAGTTAAGTAAGGAAGAGAGTGATGATGATCAGACTTCAACTTTAAGCAAATAACTTTGGCAGGGGCATGGATGATGAAATAAAGAGCATAGTGACTTGTGGAAGAAAGATTAATTAGGAGGCCATTGGAATAATCCAAGTGGGAGGAATGAAGACCTGAATGAGGCTGTTGTATAAATTGTGGGGGGAGGGGGAGAGAAGAGAGACATAAAAGATGTGAAGAAAGATCATGAGTTGGTAACTGAGTAGATATATGGAGAGAGGAAGAGAGAGAAGTTTCTAGAAAACACAAAGTTTACACTGAAGATAAGATCACAGAGAACAACCTAGATGACTAGAAAGATGGAAATGTCCTTGACACAAATAAGGAAATTTACAAGTAGAATGAGCCTTGGGGAAAAAAATAATGTAAAAATATCCATGATATACATTGTAAACCCAACCAAGGACTCATCCTGAGCCTTCCAAAATGAAAAATAAGGAGATTTGATATCAGTCACTGCCTGGGAACTAGAGTTTATGCTCTAAGAAGTGCTATTACAGCCACAATTCCTCTATACTTGTTATATTTAAAACATCAACTTAGCCATAGATGGCTAGATAGATCAGACAGCATGGTTTGGGGAACAAAAGGTAGATACATTGGATGTGAAGAATTTTTCCTCCCAATGGTACCTTACAGGTTATCATGTTATAGGTTATAACTGCATTGAGGAGTCAACTCCCAGTGTAAAGGGGGAGGTTTGTAACTGGAAGGTAGAGGAAAGGGTCAAAGTGAGGAGATATAAGAGGATAAAGTTAAGTGCATCTGTGTTGGAAACAAACCCCATTATCTTTCTCTGATTGGTTGATCATATATGCCTTGGGAACAGGCCATAACTTTCTTTAGGTCACCTCTCTGGTAAGAGTCAATGAATTATATAAATCTATATTTAATTCTACAATTCTATTTTTTTCCAATACTTCCAAGCAATAGTATAATACAACTTCCCCTAAACAGGGCATCCAGGTTCTGTTTCTATTTTTTTTTTCTCTTCCCTATTGTTTATTCTTTCATTAAAAAAAAAGAAAAAAGAAAAAGAAAAACTGGGACAACTCATTCTTTTGGCCCATGTAGTTTCATTTATGAATTCTTGAAATAGAGCACTAGAAAACCAGGATTGGATAACGCCCACTGTGTGAGTCGGGTGGTAGACCCCCTTACTCGAACTGACTACTCAGAAGTGTCAAACAGGAAGCATTGATTAGGTCTTTAAAGGAAAGCCTAAGCACTCCAGCTGAACAAATCCTGAGCCTTTCAGCTCTCATCTCCTAGCATTGTACCTGGCCTGATGAGCTGGAAATAGTGAATTTGGTTAAATAGTAAAAGACTTGAATTCATTGGATGGAGTGAAAAAGGAATTAACCCTTAACCAATGGTCAACAATGCTGTCTACTCAACTCTGAGATACCACTACACACCTGTCAGATTGGCTAGAATGACAGGGAAAGATAATGGGGAATATTGGAGGGGATGTGGGAAAACAGGGACACTGATACATTGTTGGTGGGATTGTGAACACATCCAGCCATTCTGGAGAGCAATTTGGAACTATGCTCAAAAAGTTATCAAACTGTGCATACCCTTTGATCCAGCAGTGTTTCTACTGGGCTTATACCCCAAAGAGATACTAAAGAAAGGAAAGGGACCTGTATGTGCCAAAATGTTTGTGGCAGCCCTGTTTGTAGTGGAAGCTGGAAAATGAATGGATGTCCATCAATTGGAGAATGGTTGAGTAAATTGTGGTATATGAATGTTATGGAATATTATTGTTCTGTAAGGAATGACCAGCAGGATGAATACAGAGAGGACTGGCGAGACTTACATGAACTGATGCTGAGTGAAATGAGCAGAACCAGGAGATCATTATATACCTCAACAACAATACTGTTTGAGGATGTATTCTGATGGAAGTGGATCTCTTCGATAAAGAGAGCCTTAATTGATCAAAGATGGACAGAAACAACTACACCCAGAAAAAAAACACTGGGAAATGAATATAAACTGCTTGCATTTTTGTTTTTCTTCCCGGGTTATTTATACCTTCTGAATTCAATTCTCCCTGTGCAACAAGAAAACTGTTCAGTTCTGCACACATATATTGTATCTAGGATATACTGTAACCCATTCAGCATGTAAAGGACTGCTTGCCATCTGGGGGAAGGGGTGGAGGGAGGGAGGGGAAAATTGGAACAAAAGTGAATGCAAGGGATAATGCTGTAAAAAATTACCCTGGCACACGTTCTATCAATAAAAAGTTATTTAAAAAATAAATAAATAAATAAATACTTTAAAAAAAAAAAAACGGAAAAAAAAAACCCAATGCTGTCTACTTCCTGAGACTTCCTGAAAATTAGACCTACAGTCTGATCATATTCCATCTCAAAGACTTTTTGAGAAATCTTCACCAGGTCCCATTCACCCAGCAACATTCAAACAGAGCAGCTTGACTAAGCCTTGCATGCAAATCACTCTGACTCACATAGATTGGTCAGTAGTAAGCTTCATTTGGTTATTATTTGTGTTCTGAAGGCTTAGAGTAAGTGCAAATAGTAATTGTTTCTATTCTGGCCAGAAATCCCAAGGTCTCTCCTCCCAGTTTGTTGGTTTGTTTGTTTCTGAGTAGACAAACTGGGCAGTCTTTTGCTTCATTTCTTAACCTAGCTTTAAATTAGTGAATGGGTATTGCCTTAGATAATATGAATAAAAATAAAAACAAGTCTATACAACATAATGGGACTCTAAAGTATATCTAGATCACCCAAAATGGAGGCGACCATGTTGGAGAATCTATGGATCTGCTTCAGAGAAAAGACATTCTTTGTTCTACCCCATGTGACTGAGAGCAGCCTCTTCATTGACTGCACAGCCAGAGCTTGATGTGGTTTGTCATTTTCTTCTATTTTTTAGATGAGAAAACTGAGACAAGCAGGTTTAAGTGACTTGCCCAGGGTCACTTAGCTGGTAAATGTCTGAGGCCAGATTTCAACTCAGAAAGATGAGTCTTCCTGACTTTAGGCCTAATATTTTACCCATTGTATATTGAATATAATGCTTTTAACAACCAACACTAAAAAATGGAATTCAAGACACTAATGGATACTAAGGCACTTTATGTTAATCATATCTGAACAATTGGGTGATGTATTCTAAAACTAAGAATAGATACCAACCTAGTAATTATGGGTATTTTCAGGGGGGGGTGGGAGGGGAATGATGACTCTTTGCTATTCCAGACCAAGCTCTTATTCTTTGGGAGGTTCTATCAGGATTATTAAACTGATGGATCAGGAGAGGCCATAGAAAATTTTCCCTGGATTGTAACAAGGAATTTTATAAAGTTTTTCCTGATGTCTTTGTATATAATAATAGACATATAGACCAATGAGTGTTTTTGTAATTGATAGAATGACTAGACCCAGAACATAGTAAATAGAATATCAACTTGGAACTAAATCTTTGTTGGACTTCCCCAGGCATCTGTGTCCCCACGTTGTTTAATATTTTTACTCAATAACTTCATTGAAAGCAGAAATAGTATACTTACCAGCTTTGCTAAAGACACAAAATTTATAAAGAATAGCTAACATGTTAGATGACAGAATCAGGACCAAAAATATCTTAATACAAAAATGTTTGAATCTCATAAGACAAAAATTAATTTGGGCAAATGCAAATTCCTACATTTGTATTTAAAAAAACAGCATAAAGTCATAAGACTAGAGAGGCAGTGTTAGAAAGTAATTCGTATTAATCAACAGTTTGACATTCAATGCCCTTTGTAATTGGCTCCAGCCTACCTTTCCAATCTTTTATATTACTCTCATTCACACACTCTTTAGGTCAGTCAATTTGACTTTCTGGCTATTCCTCACTCATCAAGTAAAAAACCTAACAATCTCTGGCTTCTTTATTAAAGATAAAAAGAAGTCCAGAATGAGGAAAGCAATATACAGGCTATCCTTTGTCTTGGTCAGACTATATGGATTCAATTCTGGGTAATACATTTTAGGCATAAACATTAAGAAATAAAAACATTCAAAGGAAGGTAATCGAAATCATAAAAACAAAGTTGGAAATGACCGCTGTCCAACCATCACATTTGATAGATGAGGAAGCTGAGACCTAGCAAGGTTAGAGAGACTTATTCATCATCATCCAACTGGTAAACCACAAACTGAGTAAGCCTTACACTATATCACGCAAGGATCGTTGGAAGTTTCAGTAGATGCTTAGCCAGAGAAGATTATGTTTGGGGAGAACAGAATAGCTGCTTTCAAGTCCTTGTGGAATAAGGAATAGACTTGTTTTCCTTGGCCTCAATGGACAGAACCATGAAGAAAAGGTGAAAGTTGCAAAAGGCACATTCCTTCTTGATATAAGCAAAAAATTCCCAGCAATTAAAGCAATTTGAAAGTGACTCCAGCAACATGAAGCAGTTTTTCCCATTATTAGATAATCTTCAATCACCAATTGTCTGCATATTGTGGAGGAGGTTTCTATTTAAATGTAATTTGCACTAGATGGGGAATTCTTAATCTTTTTTTATATCCTGGATTCCTTGATCAGACTAGCAAAGCCTATGGATCTCTTCTCAAAATATTTTTAAATGAACAAAATTACAGGATTACAAAGAAAACAAATCATTTTTGAAATTAAGATACATTTTTTTCCTCATCCAAGTTCATATACTGCAAAATCTATAATGTACCCCTTGGGGGATGTTAGACTAAGAATTCCTGAATTCAATGTTTCCTGAAGTATTATTATCCAACTAATTCTGAGTCCTTATATTATTGATGAGAGAAGTGATGATAAGAGATGTAAAATGATCAACAGAAAGTCACAAAAGTTGCAGAGATGGTCTCTGTCTTCAAGACCAATTGATACATTATTAGATCAGGAGGGTCTGAGACTAGGATCAAGACTCCTAACCTAGAGTGCTTTCTACTTTCTTTTACAATACCTTATCCATCATTATACATGATCATAGCTATCTAAAAGAGGACTTGTCAGTGTTTGGGGTTAAGGGATACTATTCCAAGGTTGTTTTGTTTTGGTGTTTTGTTTCTTTTGGTAAAACTCTAATACAAATTTATTTCTCACCATTTGTCTCTTCTTCTTAAAAATCATATGCAAGAAAAAATCCTCACTGTTTAAGGCTTTCGGGCTTGAGTATAATTTTCTTATAGTGTAAATTTTGATAGGCTTTAATGTGCCCAAAGGTCTTTCTAGCATTTGGGGGGGTGAGGGGGTTGGAGTGTGGGTGTTCCTCCATTTATTTTTGTTTTCCTCTGCTCAGTACATTTATATTCTGTTTCAGATAATTTGTGAAAAGGATGCTGGACTAGGGGATGAGGACCTTGGTTTGAATTTCAACTCTAATTTCTGTAACCTTTGACAAATCTCCAAACCTTGGTTTCCTCATCTATAAAATTATAGATGATCCTATGACCTCTAAGTTCCCTTCCAGTTCAAAAATATATAATTCCAGTATTGAAATATAGGGCCCAGCATTTAACAGACATCATTTACATTTGTTCTTGAAGTAAACTACTATTTGACTAGTTTCATGGCATAATAATGATTTTTGGTGTTCGGTTTCTCCAGCAAGTAATTTAAAAATGCTTCACAAGATTTCAAACTGACAGTATTGCAGCCAGGGGTCAGATAATCAGCCTCACATGGATTATTCATTAGTATATCAAAGAATGTGCAGTTCATTTGATGTGTTTTGTCCTAGTGATTCAGCATCTTGCCACAAAGTAGAGGCACCTAAGAGCAATTTAAAGAAATGGTTTGGGACTTTCAAGAAATAAGAATATATTTCCTCCATGGGGGAGGAGATTGAACAGTCTGAAACATCTTTGAGATGGTCTCTGTCTTCAAGACCAATTGATACATTATTAGATTTCTGTGGCTAATGGTTGGCCTAGTGAGCTGGGTACTTGCTATAATTATACCGTTCAGCTGAACAGATTGCAGAGTGGAAAACTTATGAACAAAGCAGGGGAGGCACCCTTACAAAGCACAACTCCAACTTATTTCTGACACCTGTGGGAAAGACTTCTGAAGAGAATGACTTTGAAGATGTAGCAGAAACTGGGACAAGTAGGTCATGTCACTTCTCTGTAAGGCTTTCAAAGGCTGCTATTCTAAATTAGGCCAAGATTCTAAACAGGCCCCAGTGCCTCCAGAAAGAATTAGTGACTTTAGCAGAGCGTGTTTACCTGACCTGATTTCCTGACATGAAGAACTAACTATTAGCCATGTAAAAATAGATTCTTCCCCAAAGCAAGCAAATTTTGGCCAGCACCAAAGTCAATCCAGCAGAACTCTACAGTGTGCCTAATGAAGGGGACACATCCATGGAGAACAGGCAGGAGACATCCACCCCTGACAGTGCTTGCCTAAGGTACTAATTCTCACAGGTTTTAAAAGGAGAATAAATGCAACTGAGAACATGTCACATCAGGTTCTGAATTACTGATTTTGCTGATTTTAGTCATAAATGGTTGGGAATGGGGAGGAGGGTTTGTGAAAAGGGTTTCATGATGGATTGTACAGCATTTATTCTTAAGTCTATTTCAAGTTGATTAAACAAACATTTATTTTTGTACTTTCTCTGTCTCAGATACCATGCTAAGTGTTCAGGGACACAAAGATAAAAACTAAACAATCTCAGCCCTTGAGAAGCTTACATTCTATTGGGGGGAAAATGTATATATATTCAAAGTAATTTCCAGGGGTAGGGTACTAGCCGTGAACAATTAGGAGAGGCTTCCTCTATGAAGCAGTACTTGAGGTAAGTACTGAAGGAAGCTAGAGATTCTAGCAAAGCAGAAGTAGAAGAGGATGAATAGAAACAGTATGGAATGCCATCGGTCAGGAACAGCAAGAAGGCCAGTTTCATTGGAACTCAGAGTGTCTGAAAGAAAGAAATATTAAATAGTTCTAGAAAGATAAGATAGAGTCAGAGAGTGAAGGGCTTTAAAAGTCAAATTTTGTACTTAGTATTTTATCCTAATGGTAACAGAGAGGACCAGAACATTACCAATAGAAAGATATACTATGAGACATAGCATGAGTATAGTAGTATGAGACATAGAAAATGTATAACAAAGGCCATAGCTAGAATGCTTAACCAAGAAAGAAGGGAGAGGGAAGGGGAAAGGGAGGGGCAGATTCTGGTTCTTTGGACAGAGTTCAGGATCAATCGTTGCCGGTGCTTGATGTCTCAGAATAAGTGTAAATAATAATTCTTTCTGTTTGGGGCAGGAAATCTGAGGGTCTTCCCCTCCTAGATAGATTTTTTTTTTACTAGGTATAAGAAGCCATTTCTTGCCTAGTCTTTAATCACTGAGTGGGTACTGCTTCAGAAACTGAGGCCTTGCAATGATCTTAGCTTTAAAAGACCAAGGTCTTTTACTGCATCTGGGGCCATCTCTAGTTATTCTGTTTCTTGCCACTGGATCCAGATGGCTCCAGAGTAGAGAGTGAAACTGATGATTTTGCAAAGCCCTGTCTCACTTAAATCCAATGCACTTGCAAGTCATGATGTCCTGATGTCACTGTCTTTTTCTGAAAATAAAGGACAAACAATAATGACTAATGGAAATTAGATTGATGTAATTGATTAAAAGAGAAGTTATGAGTGGGTTAGGGAGGGAGACAGGTGTTGGTAAACTGATTCCTAAAGGATTTGAGTGACCCTCTTGCCCTCATATTTGATTATAAAATCAAAACATGTTTTTAAAAATACTGAAGTGCTTCCTTTGGTATCTGTTTACATGGTAAACTTGTCTTCATGTTCTATCATTTAATGTTACTTGTACAGCCTAAAGTTTTCTCGAATCCTTATATTGCTAACTGCCTTCTCCCTCAGATCTAATAGTATTTGCTCCGAGTTACTCAATTGTACTCAATTAGACATTTTCACCTGAGAATTAATTTAACACAATAGAGTGCTGGAAGATACTAGGATCACATTCCATGTCATACACAATAGCTATGTTACCATGACAAGTCACATTTAACCTCTTTTAGCTTCAGTTTTCTCCTTCATGCAATTGGATAATACCTTATATCATTGACCTCTCAGGGATGTTTTCAAGAGATAACATAGGTAAGAACTTGACAAATTTTCCAGTGATCACTTATTATTGCTATGATTGTCATATATTTCAGAATGTAAGTTTCCTAAGAAGTACTTTGTGACTAACAAAGGCATAGTGTTTTAGAATCAACTTGCTTATCCCCCATGCCTGGAATTCTCTGTATCCTCATCTGACTAAAGTTTTTTCTGATCCACCTTAATTCTACTGCTTTTTAACTCTTGATTACCTCTATTTTATTCTGTGTAAAGCTCAGTTGTACAGGAGAGAGCAGGAACAGTTTTTTTTTTCCTCAATAGAATTTTATTTTTCCAAATACATGTAAAGATAGTTTTCAACATTAATTTCTGCAAGATTTTGTGTTCTAAATTTTTTTCCCTCCTTCTTTCACCTACCCTCTCCTCAAGATAGCAAGCAATCCAATATAGATTAAACATGCACAATTCTTCTAAAAGTATGTCCATATTTGTCATGTTATGCAAGAAAAATAAGAGCAAAATGGAAAAAAAAACAAAAAGGAAACAAACAAAAACTACAACAAAAAGATGAAGAGAGTAAGCTTCAATCCACATTAAGTCTTCACAGTTTTCTTTCTGAATGTGGATGGTATTTTCCAACCCAATTCTATTGGAATTGTCTTGGATCACCACATGGCTGAGAAGAGCCAAGTCTATCTTAGTTGATCATCACATAATCTTGCTATTACTGCGTACAATGTTCTCCTGATACTGCTTACTTCAATCAAGATTAGTTTATATGTGTTCCCAAGCTTTTCTAAAATTAGCCTGCTCATCATTTCTTATAGAACAATAATATTCCATTATATTCATAAACCATTACTTATTTAATCATTCTCCAATTGATAGACATTCACTCAATTCCTTGCCACTACAAAAAGAGCTGCTACAAACATTTTTGCACATATGCTTTTCCCTCTTTTATGATGTATACAAACTGAGTAGTGACACTGTTGGATAAAAGGGTATGCACAATTTTATTATCCTTTGGGCATAGAGGAACTTTTTTTAACCTTTCTTTATATCCTCAGTGCCTAGAACATAGTCTGGACTTAATAAAATGTTTGAATATTGATTGATTAGACATTGTCATTCCTTTAAATCTAGTTCTTCTCCGATGTAAAATGGAACCAGGCAATTCTATCCATGTCTTTTGTGCTCTCTCTTTCTCTCTCTCTCTCTCTCTCTCTCTCTCTCTCTCTCTCTCTCTCTCTACGTATCTCTTTCTCTGTGTGTGTCTCTCTCTCTCTCTCTCTCTCTCCCTCTCTACGTATCTCTTTCTCTGTGTGTGTGTGTCTCTCTCTCTCTTTCTCTCTCTCCTTTCACTCTAGCAATAAACAAGTCTTCAAAATCAGTATCTCTTGGATATTTGATATATGTGGATAGTTACTGGCAGTTAATTTGAGCACTTCTCATTAACATTTTTTAAAAGAATCCTTTCCATCTTCCATACATATCTACGACCACCACCTTGCTTGCTTCATCAAACATGGTCATGTATAAGTGTGGCATATAATATAAAAGATTGGGAAGAACATGTATGTAGTAAGTCAGTTATTCCCTAGCAGGATTCTCTCCACTCACCCATCCTCCTTGCACTTTTAAATGAGTATGATAGAAAATACCAAATCATCTCTGAGTACTGTTGTATGAACTATAATTACTGTCATAGACTTTGAGCCCTTTAAATAAAAAGACATAATTCTTTTGAATGACTTGAATAAAATCATATAGTTTATCATACAGACAATTTTTAAAAATCATATCAAATTCTTGTGTTGTTATAACTGCCATTAGAAATTATTTTATTTTTAAAGCTTATTTAGATTTATATAGATGTACCTTCCATTGACTTTGTGCTTTGAGTCTTGTTTAATCAAAAATTTTACATGAGAATCATGGAGCCCTTCAAACAGTGTGGTGAAAAGTGACCTAGAATAGGAATCAAGAGATCTAGATTCTGGCCTTGTTCTGTGACTTATTAGCTTTGCAAGCTTGGGCAACTCAATTGAAGCTCTTTGGGCTTTAGTTTTCTCACTTGCAATATGAGAGAGTGTCATAGATGACCTCTAAGATCTCTTCCAGCTGAAAAGCTATTCTAATTAAAATGGAAAGGCATTTATTAATCATTTGCCATATGACAAGCACAGTACTAAGTGCTGGAGATACAAACAAAAAAATGAAAGTTCCTGCTCTCAAAGAGCCTATTAAAGAAAATGAGAGGGTTCAGTCACAGAGCAGATGATTAAACAACATGGTCATTAGGATATGGAGGACAAAACAGGACAGATGATAAGGCCTGGAGTACATCAGGGAGCAATGGCAGTGTTGATGGCCCCTGACCAATTACTATTGAGAAAAGTAACGGGCCCAACATTTGGAAATGAACAAATATGTAGTTGGGGGATCAGCATCTGATTGAGATTATAGTGAGAACAGGGAAATGGCAGAAGATCTGTTCCTAAAGGCCTTCTAATTTTATATATTTAGAATTTAGAATATATAATTTTATATATTTAGAATTTCCAGGGCCATTCTCCCAAAAAAAATAACTATCATTACTAGTTTCATGCTTTACCAACTCTCCATGTTTATGGAAGGGCACTAAAGAGGAATGAAGCAAGATTTACAATAAGCCTCCATGCAGAAAACTGGTTAAGCATAATTATTATTATTTGCTTGGGAATGACTCCAATATATTCAATGCAGTTGATAAAATTAACTGACCTAGAGAAGAAGCAACATTTTATCTATGCTGACACTAGAACTGATTAAGTCTCAGCCTTCTGCTCAGTGACCTCCAAGCCAGAGGAGAGGTGAAACTCTTCTACTTAAACTGTTCTGCCCACATTTGAGCAGATCCTGAAAAATATATAGGAAGATTTGCTCACAGATCCAATTCTCCCCTTCTTGGCACTAGGAAAATATCCTGACTTCACCAAAATGAAGACTCTGAGGCACACATGGAAGGGAAAGACCAAGAGATAAGCTTTTATGTAACAATGGAGCAAGAACTGTGGTTGGGGCCATCTTTGATGAGGACATCCTTAGAGATTAAGCAAAAAGCCTTCTCTAGTGTTGTCATTTCCCAGTCTTCCACCTGTGAGAAACTCAAAGCCATGTCATATTTTTGGATCTGTTTTGCATGTGAAATTCAGAAACCCCTTGTCTAAATGGACTTGAACCTTTCTAGAAGTCCTACTGCTTGCCAGCTCTTTTCCATCTGGAGTTTCTCATTGCCAAATTTTTCTCCAGTGGAGCTGAGCCTTTGGACAAGAGGATTTGTACTCAGTTAGGGGCAGGGAGTCCTTAAACCAACACTTTTCTCAAAATTTTTCCACGGTACCTGCTTATGGCACAGTAACAGTAATGCTGCCCACAGAACTGCTTCTACTCTTTTTTTTCCCCTGAAGCAATTGGGGTTAAGTGACTGGCCCAGGGACACACAGCTAAAAATCGTTAAGTGTCTGAGGCCAGATTTGAACTCAGGTCCTCCTGACTTCAGGGCTGGTGCTCTAACCACTGTACCACCTAACTGCCCCACTACTTCTAGTCCTGACAGACACTTGTCCTACCTGGAGAATAGATCTCCAACCAGAGAGAGGAAGAAACCTTCAGGATAAAGGGTGTTGAGGTGGTAAATGATGAGGCGAATTCCTGGATGTCTTTCTCAAGTGGAAGATCTGGGAGGAGTTCCTGTGGGAGGCTCACAGCCTAGAGCTTACTAAGGAGCATAATGATCAGTAAGACAATATCCAAGACAATATACATTTCTTATACAAAACATCAAATTGCTGATATTTTTGACTCCTGACATTATACTCCACATTAAAAATGTGTGTGTGTGGGGGGGTGGTAATATCTTGACAGTCAAGCCAACCTGTCACGGAAGCCAAATAATAGAAACTATTAGGAACTCCTAGATGTCCACCCACACCAACCCCTTCAACCAGAGAGAAGGAAAGGCTCAGGGCAAGGGTTACTGCAGGCGTGTGAGTTTCAAAATTGAAATAATCTTGAAGAATGATGAGTTTCTGGGGATCATGAAGTCAGGTGGATGATGCTGATGTTTTATTTCACAAGAAATATCAAGATGAGTCACTAGTTATGGCAAGTAGTTTATGAACTTCCCATCAAGTGGTATGCAATTCTGGAAGCTGAGTTTGTACTTCCATACTTAATCAAATTGGTAATGACAATAATAAGTATCTCTTCCAATAAAGAAGATCATAGCCCTTCACAACCTTCCTTTTTTGTGCCTGTTTTTCACATCCTCCTGTACTCCCAATGTGTTCTTATAAGTGTGTTAACTTTTAAGGTATTTTTCAGGCATGTTATTGAACTTAAGTGTGAAACAGAAAGCACCATTATATTCTCAATTGAAATTCCTATTAAATATTTTTATAATATTGACACACCACCTTAATCACTTTCACATTCATCTCATATCCTTACTCTGTATGTTTTCTAAGCTTCTTAGATGCTTACTTTTTAATTTCAAAGTAATTTGATGTGAAAATATAATGTATTTTTTTTAAATTCTATAACTTTGAACTAAATACCTAAATTGGTTTTATTATGGAGTTAATATTAGTTTTTAATAGCATATGTGTACCTATGGAGTTGACTGTTATCTCTCACTTCTATTACACTTCCTTTGCAAATCATGTTTTATACTATGGTGTATGTATATATATATATATATATATATATATATATATATATATATATATATATATATAACCATGTAAAGATTCAATCCTCTGCATTAACCAATAAAAATTCTAATAGTAATATTAATAAATATTTCCATAATACTTTTAGAGATGTAAAACATTGTATTATTGCATTCTTTCAGGACTGGATCTTCCTAATTCCTTATTTGTAATTTGTTTTGTTTGTTCACATCCTTAATATGTCTCTCCATCATTATTTGGTTGGTCTTCAATTTCAGTTTTTCAGAGGCTGTCAGGCACCACAACTCAGCCATACAACAATATTCTGTGAATAGTGATATTAAAATGTGGGCCTTTTTTCCAGGTAGTATATAGACATTTAAAGAACTTTGCAGTTTTCCAAAAGAAATACAGCAAAAATCTCTATTTTATGCTTCATTTGATATTAATAAACAAACAAATTATGTCTGTTGTTATAACTTTAAAGGAATCCTGAATAATTTTGACATCTGTACATAAAAGACAGTTGTTTGGAGGCAGGTACATAGATAAGAACACAGAGCACTGTACCTAGGGTCAGGAAAATACAAGTTTAAATTTGGCCTTAAATACTTACCGTGTTTCCCCAATAATAAGACACTGTCTTATTTTTTTTTTTTTTGGACAGAAAAACTCTAGAGGGCTTATTTTCAGGGGAGGGCTTATTTTAATGAACATTGACAGCAATTTTAATAAACAGGTAAATGTGAACAAAAAAAAGTACCTTTATTCAATAATGATCATGTCATCTTCTTCAACAACATCGTCATAAGTGTCCATACCCTGAATTCCATCCTGGATGTCTTGCGCCTCTATTTCCTTCAGAAGAAGTGGACCCAATCTGTCATGTCCAGCAATATAGCTCTCTTTAAATGAACATGTCTTGTCCAGGTAACCTGCTCGTAGTGCCTTGGCGACACAGCTGTCAGTCATTTTATCCCATGACTTCTTCATCCAAGTCACGACTTCTTGCGGACAGAGCTTCACAAAGCTTCCACGCTGATTTCTTTCCATTCTATTTTCAATGTAGTCATTGACTTCCATGCGCAAATGGTCCTTGAATGGCTTGTTTATTGCAACATCAAGGGTTTGGAGATAGGCAGTCATTCCTGCAAGAATCATTACTTGATCTATTCTTCTCTCTGCAAGGAAGTTCTTCATTTCTTTAGCGCAGTGAGTGCTGGCTGAGTTCTTCTTTTATCCTCCATCATGCCCCTTTTATCCTCCATCATGTCCCCTCCCGCTTACATACCGGCTTTTTATGTTGTCCTACCTCAGCTCTCCTCTGCAGCACGGCTCTCAATGGCGCCAACAAGCAAATCACTGGGGAAGAACAGGATGACGCGCTCACTGCTGCAGCTCTGATTGGATGCAACTCGGAACGTGGCGTGCATTTCACCTGGGGGGAGTGGGGGGGGGGAGAGATGGGGACGGTGCATACAGAGGGTACCGTAATGTAGCATGTAGCACAGGGGATCACCTTCACTACAGTAGCAATCTCAATAAGGCTTACTTTTTGGGGAGGGCTTATTTTAGAGGAATCTTACACAGTAAGGGGAGGGCTTATTTTTGGGATAGATCTTATTATCGAGGAAACACGGTACTACCTGAGTGATTCTCTACTTCAGTTTCTTCAGTTTTAAATTGGAAATAATAATAGAAATTACTACCTCCAAGGTTGTTGTAAAGATCAAATAAAATAAGACTTGTAAAGCACTTAGCACAGTGTCTGGCACATATTAAGTTTTTAATAAATATTTGTTTCCTTCCTTCCATTAAGGCTGTATTTTATTCTAAAATCAAATGCTCTTTTATAATTAAGAAACAAGCACAATGTGATTTTGTATTCTGCATGCCTTTGAGTCAATTACATGATGGTAAATACATAATCTCCTGTGAAATATCACTTGTGAAACCATCCTGTTCTCAACTAAATAGCTTTATCAAGAATACCCTAGATGCCTATGTAGATTATTCTCATAAAATTTTATATAAATGGGAAAGTGGGCATTGTCACTACCATTGATTTACATGGTTAAAACTTTTGTTATGAAATTATCATAAGCATAAATCTGAAAGTGCTTTAAAATGTGAGTTCTTATTATCTCCAATTTTGCCCCAGGTTCCTTCTTCTTGAGTTGGAATGACAAGCAGCAGAAACTCTATATTTTTGTTAGCAAATTATTTCTCCCTCTTGGCTTCTTGCAAATGGTCCTTTTATTTACCATTCCCTCCATACTATCTAACATGAAATCCATGTTCTTTCTCCCCATGCCAGCCACCACTCTGTAGCAAAGAAAATATATTCCTGTTTTCTGCCTTCACAGTGCTAATTTCCAAGGGGCCTCCTTACATAGAATTACCGAGAAGTCTGAAGCAGTCTGTCATCCTTGGATAAGTAATGGAGATAGATGCTATTTGTGGGAAGCTAATTATGCTGCCACAGTATTGCTTTTTGTTGCATGCCAGATATGTCTCCAATAGAGAGTACTCAAAAATCAAAACTTCTTAGTATAAGAAGAGAAGTTTAAAATTACAGATGGTCTATATACTACCCACATACGTGAATCTTAAGGTAGCTCACAGCCTAGAGCTTACTAAGGAGCATAATGATCAGTAAGACAATATCTAAGACAATATACATTTCTTATACAAAACATCAAATTGTTTGCTGATATTTTTGACTCCTGACATTATACTCCACATTAAAAATGTGTGTGTGGGGGGGGGGGGGGGTGGTAATATCTTGACAGTCAAGCCAACCTGTCACAGAAGCCAAATAATAGAAAGTCATCAAATTGTTGCTCAGTAATAGAATTGAAAAGGATCTTAGAAATCATCTAGTACAAATGTGCCAAATATACTGTCTACAATTTGAGGAGTATAGCCCCAACCAGATTAAAAGCAATTGAAAAGGGGCAGCTAGGTGGTATAGTGGATAGAGCACCAGCCCTGAAGTCAGGAGGATCTGAGTTCAAATCTGGCCTCAGATACTTAACACTTTTTAGCTGTGTGATCCTGGACAAGTCACTTAACCCCAATTGCCTCAGCAAAAAAAAAAAAAAAAAAAAGTAATTGAAAAATAATTAGCAGAATAAAAAAGAGAATAAAATAAAATGTTCACATGTGGTTATCAAAGTTAATATGCTATCCCATAGGGATCCTTAGGCTCCCTTTCCTAGTTGAGTTTGACATGACTAGTCTGATCTACTGCCCACATTGTACAGATGAAAAAATAAAAGGCCAGGGAAGTTTAATGACTATATCTTCCTACTAGTTAGTTGAAGAAATGAAGCTAGAACCCAGATCTTCTAAGTCTCAGTCCAGTTTTCGTATCATCCCACCCAACTGTTACCTTTCCACAATATTTCATTTTCATTTCCATTTCCACTTCAAAATTTCCTTTTGCATTGTGTATTATCACCTCAGCCATCTGTTTTGTGTATATAAAACTGGGCTCCTGTAAATCATAACTCTGATTCAATGGCCTTTGCTACTCTTCTCAGGTTCTGTATGTTTAGTTATTGGTTTCATAAATCATGAACCTCAGCAAGCACAGCACTCTATTGACAAACCATTACTGAGTTATGAGTCCAAAAACAAGAGCATTTAATCAAGACATAAAAATAGTGTAAATAAAAATGGAGGGGGAAATAGATTTTATTCTCTGTTTCTTTACAAAACTAGGTACATATTCTTAATCATCCCAAGGTGATGGAAAGAAGGAGGAAAAACTTAGAAAATGTTAGGGAAAACCATTCATTAACTCGTGGACAGACAGGATAAAAAAACAGTTTGTTACTCAAACTCCTGTCAGCATGTTTTTAAAGACTACCATGGAAATGCACTAACAGCTTCAATATCTCTTCCTCAGTAGACCACAACCAGTAGAACTAAACTAGACTGCTCATGGTTACTCAAAGACCCAAAGATTCCCTTTCCTCAACCGCCCCAAGAACGCTTATTTGCACCTTCTTTTTCAAGAGTCCTTTCTTCTCTTTTGTTTTATTTTCCCACATTCACACTTCTAATATTGCTTACAGAGAAATAAGTCTCTAGCACTTAGCATATAGTAAGCACTTAATGCTATTTCATTCATTGATTCAGATTAGATATTTTTTAGACACATTTGGGATTGAGTGACTTGCTTGGGATTGAGTGACTTGCCCAGGGTCACACTGCTAGTGTTAAGTATCTGAGGCCAATTTGAACTCAGATCCTTCCAACTCCAGGACTGTTGCTCTATCCACTGCACCATCTAGTTTCCCCCATATTTTCTTAAAGTAAAATATAGCATTGAAATCTTTCTTTTTCTTTTTGGCATATTTTGCCACATGACTATGCCAATTAGCAATATATTCAACCTGTTTGATCTTGCAGAATGCAGATATGAATGTGTTCATTTGCAGTCCACTCTTTTCTAGAGGCACCAAAATCAGCATCAAACGCTGTGCAAATAAAAGCTGCCCACTTACAATTATTCCAATATAAAGAAGGCTCAACCTGCTGGTCTCTTCAAGACTCAGGCACATTCCCATACTATTTGATTATTCAGCATCCTATGTCATATTTATTTCATGAAGTTTATCATCTTTAGCTTGTGAGAGAGAGCAAAGATAGAAATGCTCATTCATATTGAAATGAATATTCACTTTTAAAAATAAAAAGTGCTATTTGTTAGGATATAGGTAATTTTATCTATGAGTTGATATTTAATGTTTGATCCTTTTCTTTTTGTTAAAGGACACTGACTAATAAGAGAACAACAAATCTACTTAATTTCCCTTATACAGTAGCTGGGTGATAAAGTAGAGAAAGCCCTGGGCTTGGAATCAGGAAGACTCATCTTCCTGAGTTTAAACCTGGCCTCAGATACTTCCTAGCTGTGTGAGCCTGGGCAAATTGCTTAATCCTATTTGCCTCAGTTCTTTATCTGTAATATGGGCTGGAGAAGAAAATGGCAGATCAATCTAGCATTATCCATCGTTCCCCAGCTTCTCCTCTACTATTAAAACTTCTTTAAGCCTCTTTTATGTGAGATAATTTATCCCATGCTACTTTTCCCTTCCATCTTCTCCCAGTGCATGCCTTTAAATTTATTTTTATTTTCCCATCATAACCAGCTCACATCCTTTGATTGTGTACATTCTTTCTAACACCCTAATGATGATAAAGTTCTTCCCAGTTGCAGAGCCAGAGCTTTAGGAATAAGAAACAGGAATGGTTTCAAGAAAGAAAAAAAAAAAAAAAAAGAATGTGGAAGGAGAGATTAAGCCACTGACAACTGAAGGGAGAGCTAGCAATATTTTGACAACAGTGAAGGTGGAACCTTATCATATGACAATGGTAGAGGCAAGTAGCCTCAACTTGATGGTATTTTATGGATAACTGTAACATCGGAATATGTTTTCATTTCATGAAACCAAAAGTAGGAACAAAAGGCCTTCCAAAGGTACCATTCATATGAGCTTGGCAAAAACTATGTAAGCAAAAGCACACCAAACAAACGGCTAAGTCATGTAGAACTTTTTTATAGAAATGAAAAGTTTTATGATGTTGTTCAAGACAAAGTCATTTTTGCCAAAAATCACAGATGAATTATGCTGATCAATGTAGATTATATAAGAAAGTCAAAGTTATATTTTCATTTTAGTAAGCACTTTAAGACATCATACTAAGTACTGATAATTCAAATATAAATAAAAAAGACAGACACTATTAAGGAACTTATAGTCTAATGGAAGAAAACAATATGCAAAAAGAAAAGGGAAGATAAAGGGAAAGAGAAGGTACTTACATTAGGGCACGATAAAAACATCCAGAAAGAGAAGTGGAGTCCAGAGAGAAATAAATACCTACAAAATAATGAATCTTTTCCTTAAAATGGAGGCTCTGGAATTTGGAACTTGCCCAAAGGGCTATAAAATTATGCATACCCTTTGATTCAACAGTGTCACTACTGGATCTAGATCCTAAAGAGATCATAAAAGAGAGAAAAGGACCCACATGTGCAATGATGTTTTTAGCAGTCCTTTTTGTAGTGATAAGGAACTGGTATTGCCCATCAATTGAGAAATGGCTGGAGAAGTTATGGTATATTGATAATGGAATATTGTTGTTCTGTAAAAAATGATGTCAGAAATGCCTAGAAAGACTTACATTAACTGATGTTAAGTGAAGTGAGCAGAACCAAGAGAACATTATATACAGTAACAAGAAGATTATGTGATAATCAACTGTGAGGGACTTGATTCTTAATTCAACAATGAGGTGATTCAGACCAATTTGAATAGACTTGTGGTGGAAAGTGCCATCCACATCCAGAGAGAGAACTATGGAGATTGAATGTGAATCAAAGGATATTATTTTCACCTTTTTGTTGTTTATTTGGTTGTTTTTTTTTTCTTTCTTGTGTTTTTTTTCCCTTTTGATCTGATTTTTCTTTCTTGAATATGGTAGTATGTTTCAAAGAATTGTACATATTTAACTATATCAGATTCCTTGTTATCTTGAGGAGAGGGAAGGGAAGAGGCAAGGGAGAAAAACTTTCAACACAAGGTTTTGCAAAGGTATTCACCTTTGCTGAAAACTATCTTTACATGTATTTGGAAAAATTAAATACTATTAAAACAAAAAATGCATAAGCAATAAAAAAAGAGGCTCTGGGAGTAACTGATCAACAAAAGAAGGGGTTATGGGGCAGAACAAACTTCCAAAGAGAAAAGACTGCAAGTACTTCGCAAGACCTTAGAATGCTATATAAATGCTACCTGTCATTATTATATTCAGTAAATACACTACATAATCAAATACTGCAATTATATATCATGGCTACAATCATTAATGATATTACTACTCAAAAAGAGATATGGAGAGTACAATTAACTATTGACCAATAATTTCACAATCAAATACTGGGCTAAACTGCACAAGAATATAATATCCCATGTCTGTTCTTTATTTATAATAAAGCACATAATTCAGTAAAACAAAACAGCCATAAAGTCTGTCCTGCAATAAAGTACCTCTCATGATAAAATCATCTAAAATTCTTTGATAAAGAGAGCTTTGTTCAATGATTCTTTGATTGTGAGGCATTAAAAATGGGGAGAAAATATGCTCTCTAAAGGTGTTATGGAGGAGAAAGAAAATTTAAAAGAAGAAAAAAAGTGGGAGCAAGAACGAACAAATCGTAATATAAATAGCTGTCAAAGCACCTTAAGACTAAATGCTAATTCATTCCCTCTTCCCAACTAATTCATTTTCTGCCCTGCCCTCCTATGTCCTATTTCATCCTCCATACCAGACAACTAGAAATTTAGAGAACTAAATAATTTGACACTGGATTTCCTGGGAGGATGTCTTTATCTTCATCAGAACCATTATTATCTGGGTGCAGTACATGCATACATAGAAAGCAATCTAGAACTATGCCCTCCAAGTCACTTTAAACTCTGATGACCCATTGACTCAGCAATATCATTGCTAGACCTAAATTCCAAGGAGATCATAGGGAAAGGATCTACATAAAATTCTTTTTTGTAGCTCTTTTTATACCACCAAAGAAATTAAAATGAATCTGTTCTCTGGAATGGTGGATAAAAATCTGGAGATTCTAGGAATAGAGTCCAAAGAAAAATGAAGATGAATGAAAGAAATAATAGACACAGTGTGGCATGGGAGAAAAATGGAAATTGGTATATCACATCACTGTCCGGTGAAAAAATTTAGCACCCAGCAAACACCTAGCAAGACATGACCTGGTAGCTAAAAGCAGAAACTTGATATCTTTCATAGATTGAAAAATGACAAATCCCCATATTACAAATGCATTTTACAATATATCCTGTAGAAGTCAACCAGTAAGTTGTACTACATCTTGACCACTGCCACAGGCTGAATTGTTGCCCCTAATTTCCCATATCAATTCCCAAGAACTTAAGAATGATATCTTTATTTTTAATTAATTTTTTTAAGTTATCCAACATTTATTTCTTTCCTTTTCTGCTAAAGGGGAAAAAATAAACAAAACCTTTCTAGCATATAGTCACACAAATTCCCATATTGATCATGTTCAAAAATGTGTTCTAATTTGCATATTAGTCTATCATCTCTCAGGAGGAAAGTAACACTTTTTAATCATTGATCATTTGACATGGTTGATTAGTGAGCTGATAAGAGAACAACAACATTTTCAATAGCAGTTGCTATCCCAAATAACTATAATCTCCAAGCTACATGGAATGAAGAGCTTTCAAATTATAGAGACCAATCAGAGGAGATAAAAAATCATCTGGGAGCAATCTGCCCCTGATGCTGTGCCAAAGGTGCCTTCAATGAACCACAGGGGCTATATTTGCATCCTAATTTTTTTAATTAGCCATTGAAAGTAATTATTTTACCCACATGTGAAATTGTCCAAAGAACATTAAATATAAAGAAATAATAACAGGACAATGAAATTCCAAGACTGTTTCCATCTGAACTCCAATGAAAAAGATGAGGAGAATGGGATGATTATAATAATAACCTACATCTGTGTTCAGCTTTATACTTTTCAAAAAGTTTTCTCATCTGCTAGCTAAATTGATTCTTACAATTGCTTTGGCAGATGATGTTATTTCTATTTTACAGATGAGCAAAGTGATTCCCTGTAAAAATCATTGACTTGCCTAAGGTCACCTACCTAGTAAGTAGCAGAGCTAAGACTAGAATCTGAGTTTTCTGGATCTTCTTCTTCTCCACATTCTAACAAAGGAAGTCAGTTCCTATTCTACTTTATGCTGAGAACTAGCATATTGTAGAGTATAGTATATTGTAATGTATATCAATTACTAGATTCCAGGTCATAAAAAAAACAGAATAGAATCTCACCTCTGACACTTGCTAGCTGTATGATTAGAAGCAAGTTAATGTCAAATGGTCATAAATCATAAGAAGGTTTTTTTTTTTTTAAGGATCAATTGAGATAAGGTATATCAAGTATTTTACAAATCTTAAAATGCTAGATATCAACAACCTCTGCAATATGTCTCTTATATGTTTCTAACTACTCAAATGATCACCACAGCCATTCAGTCTTCAAAACTTCTTTTCGGGACTATGAAGAGAGCCTCCTAATTGGTCTCCTTATTTCATTTGTCTCTCCTCTCCAATCCATCCTCCACAAAGTTACCAAAGTGATTTTTTCTAAACATTTTCTAAACCATGTCACTCCTCTCTTAACAAATACCAGCAACTTCCAATTACCATAGGTTCAATATAAACTTCTACTGGCCTTGACAGGCTTTTACCATCTAGCTCCAGACCAAATTTTTAGTCTTATGATACATTACTCCCCTTTGTGCACTTTATGGTCCAACCAAACTGGCTCATATATAATGGTCCTTGTCATTTCCATGCCTTGCATCAGCTATCTCATATACCTGAAACATCCTCTCTTCCCTTCTGCTTCTTAGAATCACTTGCTATTGTTGTTCAGTTGTTCAGTCATTCAATCAAAGCATGTCTGACTCTTTGTGACCCCATGAACAATAGCACAACAGGTCTTTCTATTCTTTACTCTCCTCCAAAGTCTGACCAAACTCATGTTTGCTTCATTCATAACACTATCAATCTCATCTTCTGCCATCCCCTTCTCCTTTTTACTTTCAATCTTTCCCAATATCAGGGTCTTTTTTCCCAAAAGTCCTTTCTTCTCATTTTGTGGTCAAAGTATTTAAATTTTGTATTCAATATTTGTCCTTCCAATGAATAGTATAAATTAATTTCTTTTAATATTCACTTATTTGTTTATCTTTCTATCTAACCGCTTCAGCACCATTTGAAAGCATTCAGCTTTCCTTATAGTCCAACTTTCACTATTACTAGGAAAACGATAGTTTTGAGTATATGAACCTTTTTTCAACAAGGTAATATTTCTGCTTTTTAGTATGTTCTCTAGATTTGCCTTAGCTTTCCTTCCAAGGAGCAAGTGTCTTTTAATTTCCTGGCTGTAGTCACCATCTGCAGTGAGCTTTGTGCGCAAGAATATAAAATCTGACACTGTATCCATTTCTTCTCTATTTGCCAGGAAGTGATGGGACAAGTTGTCATGATCTTATTTCTTTTTTTTAATGAAGCTTCAAGATAGCTTTTATGCTATCCTCTTTTATCCTCATCAAGAAGTTTCTTAATTCATCACTTTCTTTCATCAGAATGGAAATATCTGCATATCTGAGATTATTGATGTTTCCCTTGGTAATCTTGATTCTGGCTTTTGATTTGTCCAGCCAACATTTTGCATGATATACTTTACATATCAATTAAATAAATAAGATAACAATATATAGCTTTGTTGTATTCTTTTTTTCAGTTTTAAATCAGTCAGTTCTTCCTTGTTTGGTTCTAACTATTGCTTCTTGATCTGCACAGGACTTTTGGAGGCAAATAAGATGATCTGGTACTCTGATCACTTTGATGATTTGTGACATTTTGTTGTGATCTGCCATGACAAGGCAAGGATCCAGGAGAGATTTGGAATCTCTAGGTTCCCCCAAGGCTCAGCTCAAGCACTGTTTTATAGAGGAGTTTTTTCTTGATCTTCCCAATATCTAGTGCCTCCACTTCCTCATATCAAAAAAACAAAAAAAAAAAACAAAAAAACTTTACATTTTTTCATATATATTCATATTTCATATCATATATATATATATACACACACACACATACACACATGCAAACACATACACATACATATATTATGCCTAGTAAATAGAGCTTCGGGCATGGAATCAGGAAGAACTGAGTTCAAATTCTACCTCAGACTTAGTTGTAAGAGCTGGGGCAAGTCACAACCTCTGTTTCAATTTCCTCATGTAGAAAATGGAAATAATAATAATATCTGTCTCTCAGGATTACTGTGAGAACTGAATAAGAGAACAATTTTAAAGTATATAGTAAGTGCTTTTAAAATATTAGATATTATTATAAGTAGCAGTGGTAAAATTTGGACCCTTTTTTGGAGATTCTAAACCCAGGTTTATTTCTACTTCACCATTTCTGTCTTTCTAATTTCCTTTTGCATATTTGTAAGTAGCTAAAAAGAAATGGGAAATGAACAAATTAAGAGAATTTACTCCAAATGTTCACATGAGATATTTGTGCCCAACCTATAGAGCATTCTGAGCTTGTATTGATCTGACTTGACTCTAGCATAGTAATGTTATTCTGGTTCTCTTTGAGAACAAAGAACAAAAAACAGTGAACATACAGAAACTTTGGTGGAAAAACAAGCTATGTACAAACATAAGAATATTCAATAAATGGCAATAACTAAGAAAAAAACAGGAGCCTGCATTCAGAGGGAACAATAGTATATCTTGTTAGAGCAGAAGAAAGACTGAACCAGTCCAGGGACCTAATCCTGCTTTTGCAGCTTACTAAGTATAAGCTCTTGGGCAAGTCACTTAAACCTTATTTTCTTTAGCTGTAAAATTAAGATAATCATTCTTGTATTACCAATCTCATAGAGTTGTTATGAGGGTCAAATGAGAGACAGCAGATACAAAATCATTGGTATCTTTTAAGTGCTATGTAAATGTAAATTATTATTAAGAGGCAAGGTTATTGCTTCCATTGGAAAGCTGAATATAATTTTTATGCTCCTCCTAGACAGACTGAGGTTCTTTCTCTCTGATTGTTTCCCCTGAGGGAAAGTGGTGATAAAAATATTTATAATTCATATGAACTCTTACAGTCTCCAAAGCATTTCAGGACATCTGATGCTATATTTTCTTTAGACTGAATATTATCCCTCTGCAGGAAAAAATAAACTGAATATGTTTCATCTTGCTAGTTTTATCTGTGGCCGATGTCTTTTAAAAGGAAATATATATACACACAAAAATGTTCATATAGATAAAATATGACATAAATTATGTTAATATTAAACAAAATTATACAAATAAATACATTTTGTGTAAATATTATGCATTTATGTGTACATAAACACACATACAAAGTGCAATGTGTGTGTATATGCATACATATATACTTAAAGTGTGTGTGGTGTGTGTGTGTGTATGTATACACATACTCCAGAGCTGAAGGATGAGAAGAAAGGATAGGTATTGGAAAAAAGAGAGTTTGCTTGCCTAGGACATACCTATAAACAATCTCAACCAAGGGTCATTTTCAGAGCACTTAACTAAAAGTTTGACTGCAGAAGACAAGGAAGTCAAAGAAACTGGGCTGTATTGCACCAAGGTAGCAGCTGTTACCAATAGCCCTGCAAACTGACCCAGCTTTTGGGTCATAGGGGGGACATAGGGAGGAGGAAATAAGTGCATTCCCAAAACCAACATATAAAAGAAAGAAGTAGATCTTCTAAAAAATGATTGTTGGCTGGGTCTATTCTATTGCTATAACCCAGCTCTTTGTTTTATTTTTTTTTTAAGGGTGAGCTAATGAAATAGGCAAGGCTCTCAAAATAGACAGTGAGGGGATGCTAACTTGTAGAAAGACTACTCTAGATCATGTAGTAATCATGGAAATGAAATCCAATGACAAGCTATTAAACACTTGAAGTTGGTGATCCTATTCCCTTTAAGTTGTCTCCAGGTCTTTCGTGTATCTCTGTGGCACATTCTTAAGCTTGTACTGTTGGTTGGAAGCAAAATCGTGCCCGTTACATTCCAAGCTGTCTTAGACCTGATTATCCATTTGGAAGCTTCTCCCTATTATGGTATAAACCAGGGCACAATAGAAAACTTATCCATTTAATGGAAAGCTGCTGCTAGCTACATGGATCCTTTCTCAAGACCTGTGGTTCTAGTAGAAAGTAAAGGGGTGAGAGGAGAAAATATTATTTCCTATGTTCAAATAGCTCTCTTAATCATTATGTTAGGAACCTCCTGAGGTCTCAGAGGAAACTCAGACTCCTTTACCCAATGCAAATTAGGACTGTGTTCTTGGAATCATCTTAACCAAACACCGTCTCTGTCACAGACACATTTGCCACTTCTAACATGACCTTTCCAGAATAGTCCCATGATTGTCACAATAATTTACTGTATGTCCTGCCTCAGTTTCCTTACCTATAAAATAGGCATAACTACTATTTCATGGAATTGTTTTTTTTTTTTTACTTAAAGAGTAAGGAAGATGTTTTGTAAATTATAAATGTATATACAGACAATATTAATAATATTACCATCCTTTGGCTAATAGAGTGGGGATTCTGGAGCCCCCTCTGCTTTGGAGATATTTACATCCGTGGTATATGGAAGTAGCTGAGACTATCTCAGCTGACCTGTCTCCTGAAAAAGCCCCTAAGATTGGTTCAAGTAATTTGACAGATTTTGGTTCACAAATGGAATTGGGAGAGCTAGTTAAAAAAAAAAAAAAAAAGCTTATAAGCTGATATGCATTTCCTAGTTTAAGAGAAAAGGACTTATATTTTCATCTCCATTTGCAGAATTGGTCACAATATCTGAGATGTATAGGGTTTCTCTTCCCTCCAGCAAACATGTTCTACATCTCCCTCATGGTTTTCATCACTATCTGATCTTGAAAAGTGAAGGGAAATCTGCATCAATATTCTCCATGAGGAGCATCAGCTGGGGCTGTTGCTGGTCATTTATCAGGGTCAACAAAAGCAGTAGTCATAGGGAACGAGGCTCCTACTGTTCACCTGGAAATGTATGTCTAATGCAAATGTCCATGCATAAGAGGCATGGAAGGTAGATGGTCACAGAAACTCCTATTCATTCTTCTATGCTTTGACTAATTACACTATGTGGTTGCCCTAGGACAATGAAATTCCATAGCCAATCTTAAAGAAAGCGTAATAGTAATTAAACATTGTGTGAGTAATGTCTAAAATTAGGGTGAAAAATTAGACAAAGAGAAAGGAGAAAAGGAGAAATGACCTTAGAAAGTTGTTGATACAGGAATTACCTTGGAGTCCAGAAGACTGACAAAGTCTCAATGAGGAGGATATAAAGGTGATTGTTTAGTCAGGTTAAACCTATTTCTAGCACCAAAACCAACACTATCAACATACCACCACAACCACCACTACCACTCTCCATCCACCACTACCTCAGAGAAGGGAAGAAAACATGTAATTGGACTTCATACGTGCTATGATCATTCCAAACCTGGAAAAAAGCTCTCAGTTACTGTCATAGATTGTTATATGTCTTTTATGTATCCTTGGTCTTATCAACAATAAGTTATAACTAGGTTCTTGTGAATGTAGGATGTCTTTTCCTTATGCAAATACTGTGACAGAAGCCAATGTCATTAAGATAAATATTTTGACAAAAAACCTTGCTCTTCCCTTCAGTTTGAGATAGTACAAAAAGGGTAGATAAAAATGACAATAGCATTAAAAGAAGCAAAATCTTTCAAAGTTCAGATCTAATGTTCTATTCTTGTCTTAAATTTTATCTTACTATTCATGTCTAAATATCCCCATGATCCTAATGTTTGAGAGTATTAGCTCCAAGATAATTAATTTATGTTTCTTTGAATGGAATGATTTTGTTTAATTCCCATAATATTTCTGTCTCTGTGATACTTTTGTATTATTTATCTTCCACAGCAGAATTTTAAAAGCATTCAATTTGGGCCACAAATTCAATTTATGTGCTGTTTATCATACTTATCTGGGTCATTAATAAAAAATGAGAAATAGCTAGCCATTGATTAGGATCTATGTGTCTTATAGTAAATGGCTTATAACATGACACAATGGTCTATCAATATTTCCTAAGTACTTCAAAAGCCATCATATCAAATAATGCCTATTACTAATTAGAAATGCTTGATATATATAATATCATTTAATAAGAAAGATGACTTGAGGGAGGCAATGTGGTGTCATGAAAAGGGCAGAGGGCCAGGAGTCAGGACACCAGGATAATAGCTCTTCCTCTACCACTTACAAGCTATATCACTTTGGGAAGTCATTTAATTTCTCTGAGCTCCAGTTTTATCACCCATAAAATTAGGAGCCTAGACCAGTGGACCTCTAAAATGGTGTGAGGTTATGATGAGCATTGGGCTGAGCGATGTGTGGGAAGCTGATGAAATCCTTGCCCTCTAGAAGGTGTTTTCACCCAGGAGGTTACATTATTGTCTGCTGTTTCAAAAAGGAATACACAGCTAGTTTGTAAATATTGGACAATGACTTTGGGGATATGATGATATTTACATTTGTTAATGTTGGGGTGTGTTTGCCTAGTGCACCTCAGATCTGAAAGCAGCCCACGATGCCTTACTTAAGAGTTGGTTATTTTAGAGAAATGATTGTTTTGTTCTAAGCAAACATATGGTGTTGCTGTTCCATTCACACCTGGAGAGTGTTTATCTTCTCTCCTCCCTGTGCAGTAATTTTAATAAAAGCACTGTACCAGTCACCACCCCAGGCGGCAAGCCAGCTGCACCTGTCTCTCCCTTTTTGACAGGCTGTTGAACATGGATGCCTTCCAGTGGACATGAAAGTCACTCCGACTTCATCTTAACCTCCCTGTCTTTGCTGTGTATAACTACCACTCGTGAAATACATTTAGTATGAATTTTGTACAACTTCTTCCTCGTTCTGCTATCATTGCTATCATAGTTTTTCGATTGCCAAACATTATCACAGTCTCCCCTGCGACTGGTTCTTTCAATTTCCCTACAAAAAGCGGCATGATTACATAGATTAAAGAAAATACATACACTATACAAGTTTCTTTTTCCTTAAGAATAAATGGGTCACATGATGAAAAATGCTATCCACATTCAGAGAAGGAACTGATGAAGTCTGAATGCAGATTAAAGCATGCCATTTTCACTTTATATTTTTGGGGGGAGGGGTTCTTTGGATCTGTTTCTTTCACTGCATGAATAATATAGAAATATGTTATATAGATGTATATATATATATAGATAAATCTATATTAAATTGTTTACCATCTTATATAGGGGAAAAGAGAGGGAAAGAAAATTTGGAACTCAAATTTAAAAAAAAATCATTAATCCATAGGGTAATTAAGTGGCATTGTGGATAGAGCACCAGCCCTGAAGTCAGGAGGACTTGAGTTCAAATCTGGTCTCAGACACTTAATACTTCCTAGCTGTGTGACCTAGGCAAGTCACTTAATCCCAATTGCCTCAAAAAAAAAAAAAAAAAAATTCATTAATCCAGAAAAGGAATCTCTACAGGTCTGTATAAAATGATTTTACATACATATACATATTTGTGCCTAATAATAGTCATCCCTAGGACAGGGAGAAGAGAGAAGGAAAAAAGGAAGGAAAAGATATTTACATAATAACTCTATTATATATTAAAAAGAATAGCAAGTTGTGCATAATAGATTTGAAGTTTCATGTGCAATCATTTTTTCTTATACTATATTCTGGAAATCTTATGTCATTATATAAATTAAAAATAAAATAACAATTTTTAAATGAAGAAAATTAATGTCAAAAACTGTCTTTATCTATAATTGGAAAAATAAAATACTATTAAAGAAAAAGAATCAATTAGAGTAGAAAGAGATCATCCAAAAAACTGTATTTGCCCCTACTCTAAGAAGACTGAGTTTTTCATCATATACTATTCTAATGAGCACTCTGAATTTACCAGATATAGGAGGTTTTCTTCTGTAAAATGGAAATACTTCACTTTTCTAAAAACACATTTTAAAGTTATATATAAGAAAATTATCTAGATAATATGTGAATGAGAATTATAGATTTGGAACTCAAAAAAAAAGTCATCTTATTGTACGGCTGAGGAAACTAAGTTCCAGAGACATTTGAAAGGCTAACTATAAATTATACAGATAGTGGTAGCAGAACCACGATTGTAACCCCCATCCTCTGACTTCTAAATGGAGATACTTTGACCTTGTTTTCCATAAATGAAATTTGATAAGTTGAGAATTTGAAGTTATGTCTTCTTAGCTCCTGTTCATACAGTAAATGAAAAATGATAGTCTTCTTCCTCATCTCAGATTTGTTAAGTAGTACATTCTCTTCTTCCCATAACCCCAAGCTCCCTACTTTCTGACCTCTCTCTCTCATACTCTCATACCAAAGTCCAATTGATCTTCAAAGAACAACCCTGTATAACTAGGTTAAGAAAACACACATTTTGTCTCTCTGAAACAAGAAGTCTTATTGTTACCCTACATAGAATCCCATGAATACTGGCCAAAAATAAATATGAAGATGAGACAAGAGACTCTAAATTTGACATAATAGATTTAGAACCAGAAGAGACTTTGAAAGTCATCCAACCCAAGCCCTTCATTTTACAAATAATAAAACTGAGGTCCAGAGAAAAGTGATTTGTGCAAGATAAAATCCAGACCCTCTGATCCCAAATCTATAGGAAAAGATATAGAAAAGAGAGTCAGAAAATGATACTACACTGTGACCTGCTAAGCAGTTTCTACCTCAGAGATGAAAAAAGCTTTACCAAAGGCACCCTACAATATGGTTTCATTCTCTCAATAGCAAAATTAGGCATGACAAGGGAGTACAGCACCAAAAGTTCATCTAGGCAAAATCTAGTGGCAAATATTGACATTCAATTATCAGGAGGTAAATGTGTGTGTGTGTGTGTGTGTGTGTGTGTGTGCATACATATTTTAAGGATCTGTGATTTCTGCCAGATTCCTGGCTCCAACAGTGAATATCACTAGCACTCCATATCTTCACTGAAGGTTCTCATGAATTATTGTGACTAAAATATTTATGATCCTGTGTATGACCCTCTCCAAAATCACCTAGTCTGATCATCAGATAATAGATACAAAGCATATAAAAAAGGACCCAAATTCAAAACTTTTCCAACATGATAAATTCTATCAGCTTGCACTCTTAGAGAATTCAAGGTCATTACCACAGTACAGCATTAGAATAAAAGAAAAACATTAAAGGAGGATTTTAATATATCTCATGAATATGACTGGCATGGAATTTATATACCGTGAGACATATTATATGCATTTATGGCCACAATTATTATGTTGAGTATATTGAAAACTCGTATGAGACACTAAAGAACTTGAAGTTGAATTATAGATCTTTTGTTTATTATAGAATCTCAAGGCTGAAAGAGACCTCAGAAGCAAGCTAATTTGGTTCTTGCCTTAAAAAAAAAAAAAAAAAGGATCATGACCACAATGTGGTTGATAAATCTAATCAATAGTCTCCAAACTTTTTTGATCAAATATTCCTATCAACTTTTTTAAAAAATCAAGCCTGCCTCAAATATATGTATTTTTATTTATTTATAAATTATTGGCATTTACTAATGTTAATTATATATAGTATATTTTAATATGCAATACATTTATAATAAATATAATGTGATGAAATGTGTAATATATAATAAAATTAATAAGTAGAAAAATAAGATATATTTTACATATCTCATATGTTAAGTATAAATATAAATATAAAAAACTTACATTAAAATAATAATAGAATCATATAAAGATAAAATGACATTTTATCCTAGAATCAATAAGGAATCAAAAAAAGTTATTGAAAATAAAAGTAACATAGTCAGATAAGCTTTGAGACAATTATTTTGGCAGCTATATGGAAGACAGATTGGAAAGGGAAGAGATAGGAGAAAACACTAATAAAAGGCTACTGTAAAAGTTCAGACAAGAGTTGGTTAGGGTATTTGCTATGTGAGTAGAAATAAGGTGACAGATTGAGAGCTGGGACAGTAAAAAAGACACATTTAGCAATTGATGGGATTATTGTAGAGAGTGAGACTGAGATATTGAAGATAATAGAGAGGTTGTGGGAATGTGGATGATTGTAAGGATGGTGATATCCACAAATAGTAAAGGGAAACTTTGGAAGAAGGGTGTGTTGAGAGAAAAATATAAAGAGATCTGCACAATCCATCCATTCCTACTCATCATGTACAACTCCCTCTGCCAAATTAAAAAAGGAGGAGTCAGTTATCTTACTAGTTACTGCTACAGATTGTAGAGCTCATAAGGGACATCTTCCATAGCTGGGAGATGAAAAAGGAATAATTATAATTAAGAAGAGGGAGATTTTTCCTCATGGCACTTGTGTAGTTGGTATGGGGAGGGGGAGGAGATAAGAAGAGATAAGAGATAAGAGGGAGGAGATAAGTTAAAACCTGAGTTAAAGTGAGAACATATTCAATGGCTAGAAGGTAGAATGAAGGGTTGGGTACATGGGATAAGTGTGGTTCTGTTAAAGAGAAGAATCAAGATTAGCTATCACAGAAAGAATAGGATGTGACCCAACCTCCCAACACCCAATTGATTAAAACTCCCTGAGATTAGGCTATGGTCTCCTATGGGTTAGGTTATGCCCCTCAGGTACTTTTGGTTTCTACTTTGGAAAAATAGGGAGAAGGAAAAGATGATGAACCAGAAAGGGAGGGAAAGCAAACTAGGAGCTAGTATACAGTTGCCACTGATAAGGTCTAGATTTAGGAAACCAAAATGAGATTAGGGTTTCTGGTGGTCAAGGAGTTAAATGAAAAGGTCTAGTGGCAGGTTTGGGGTTCAGGGAACTAAATAGAGAGGTTTGACTCCCCTGCAACCCCTTGGGATTCGGTGCAAGGTTAGGGAGTTTTGGGGACTCCCTTCTGGCTATGTGGAAATTCTCCGTAAAAGAAGTTACAGACCCGAAAACCTAGATTGATAAAAGGGTTTATTATGGGGATTGGAAGTAAGGTTAGAAATCCTGACAGAGAGGCATAAAGTCTGGTTAGGAAATACTGGAAAGAGTATTATTCCAGCGAGCAGAGAGTTCGTTGGCATAGCATGGAATAGCATTGCATTGGCAGAGCTGGCATGTTGGGAACCTCTGCAAAGAGAGGGTTTTAATTTGGCTCTTTTATAATGGGAGATTTAGCTGAAGGGAACTCGTGGGTGGAGTCCCAGGTTAAGTCATCGATGGGTTTCAGCTTGAGCTGGAATTTTAATTGAATTCAATGAGTTTCGCCAACCCCACTCAGAGAACAGGTTCCCTCCAGCACCATGATGTCTAAAAAAGTAGAACATTTTGGTTGCATGGAATTAAGAAGAAGATAAGGAGTGAAGTAATAATGATAAAGATAGAATCTGGAAGTGACAATGAAGGAAAGAATATTCTAACTCCCGCTTCAAACTAGTGGAGGGGGAAGATTGAGAGGAAAATAAGCAGGGATATACAGGATGGACAGTTAAGCTGCAGTTGTAAAAGATCTGACTTTCCCTTTGTAATTTTTTGTGGAAGGGGAAATAAAGAACAGGGAAGCGGGCAGAGTTGCAAGGGATGAATAGGAATGGTTGGGTTGCAATTTGCATCACAGATCTCATTAAACCCAAATTCAAGACTCAAGCACTTAGCAAGTGCTAAAGCCCTGGGAGTACAAAGAAGGGGGAGGATATTGTTTTTAAGCCTCAAAGAGCTCACATTCTAATGGAAGAGAGAACATACAAAAACATACTGTTCTCCCTGAGCTCCTAACTGCTAGTGCCTACCTTTTTAAATTTCCTCATGTTTATTTAATATATGTGGTATCTATGTTATTATATGCATGGTTTGCATATAATCATATGTATTCTTATTAAAATAATCTGTTTCCCAGGCTATGGAAATGAATCTGGTTGCTTTTGTTAAACAGATGAATGCAACATAACTACCCTGATTTAAAAAAAAAATCATATCATATCATCAGGTTCTAACTTTTCATCTTGTATTTATTTTGATTCTAAAGCTGAATTCCAGAGTTAAATTCTCCTCTTTGCATTCAGGAAGATAGGAACTTGTGGTTAAAACATTACCCCATAAAATTACCCCTCAGTAAGAAAAATTTCCCACACTAATTCAGATTCCTTCAATTTCTTCAATTATTTACCTAAATATGTTTCATGAGTTTTGTCATTTTTTGGAGTAATTTTTTTTTACTATATCCTCTGGGAAGATATCTTCTGGGAAACTAGGAAATATTTCTTTTCTCAAAACCATAGTCTTGGGGTTCAACCTCTTTTCCTAGCCCTATTTGATCCCAAACCTAGCCACCATGCATAATCTTTTTTTAATGAGAAAATAAAATGGGGACAAGGATTTGTTTGGGGTTTTTTTTGGGGGGAAGAGGAGGATAGCTGATGTTGTAAAGGAAAATGTATCCAATTAAAAACTCTAAATTGGGAAATTATTACTTAAAAAACGAAGTCAGCATCAAGATCAGGAAGAAGCCTGGGTTATCTTCAAAAAACACTACATCTGCTTGGAGAATGACTTCTCCATAAAATGGGTTTAGCATGATTGATTAAGATGATAGGAAAATATAATGATAAATTTTAAAGGGGATGTGGGAAAACTGAGACACTAATGCATTATTAGTGGACTTGTGAAATAATACAACCATTTTGGAGAGTAATTTGGAACTATGTCCAAAGAGCTATAAAACTATGCATATCTTTTGATCCAGCAGTGCCACTACTAGATCTATATCCTAAAGGAAAAAAAAAAAAAGGAATAAGGACCCATATGTGCAAAAGTGTTTGTAGCAGCTCTTTTTTGTGGTGGCAAAGAACTGGGAAATGAGTAGCTGCTCATCACTTGGGGATTGACTAAATAAGTTATGGTATATGAAAATAATAGGGTATTATGTTCAATTAAAATGATGAACAGACTGATTTTAGAAAGGTCTGGAAAGATTTATATGAATTAATGCTGAACAAAACAACAGAACCAGGAAAACATTATATATAGCAACAGCAAGTTTGTGCAATATTCAATAATAATGGACTTGCTTCTTCTCAGAGATTCACTGAACTAAGGCAACCCAAAAAAACTTTAAATGGAAAAATTCATCCAAATATATAGAGAGTATTATGGACACTGTAAACCAATTTGTAGTATGTTCACTTTTTTTCTCTTTTTCTTCTGTTTTTTTTTTTCTTTCATGATTTTTCCCTTTTGTTCTGATTTTTCTCTCCCATATGATTTGTAAGGAAATATATAAAAATTAATGTATATGTTTAACAAAAAAATGAAATTTTGTTTGTATCTGGGTAAAATAAGAATATTTTTTTAAAATAAGAAAAGAAAATAGGCTGGAATATTGGAGAAAATTGAAGATCGACAACATCATCTATAAGAAGTTTGTAAACAAGAGTTCTAGAGAAGTTAGTCATCTGATGAAATGCATTCAGAGAGGCCCAATGAGATCTATCTCCACTAAACTATAGAAAGAATGAGAGAAGAAGGGGAAAATGTCCTGATGTATCTGCTTTAGATCAAGAAAACACTAAAATGGACCCTGACACCAAAGAAATGCTTCAACTTCTAGAGTCTAATTTGCAAGGTACACAACCTATAATTAGGAAGCTGCTTAATATTTGCTATTATTACTATTCTAAGGAAATTTGTCAACCTTGCTCCCATAACATACATACACATTGTGCAATATTTTTAGTTGTAACTTATAGTGGAAAAAAGTGATGAAATTGGAGTCATAGGGTTCAAGTTAGAATCCCAAATCTATTAGTATTACCTTTGTGAATATCAGTAAATCATTTAATAGTTTTGGGCCTTCTATTCTTCATCTGTAAAATGAGAAGATTGGATTAAGTGACCTCTAAGATCAGCTTCCAGCTCAGCTAGTATAGTAACTAGAATCCTTGGACTTGAGATGAGGAAGACCTGAGTTTGAATCCTACCTTAGATATATACTGTCTGTGAAACTCTTAGCAAGTCACTTAACAATTTTCAGCCTCAGTTTACTGATCTATTAAATGAGAGGGCTGTATTCAATGGCCATTGAGATCCCTCATAGTCTAATCTATGATCCTGTGATTCTATGGTCCTTATGAACTAACTCCTTTTTTTCAGCATAGTTAATACTTTGTCTCAAAACAATTACAAATTTTTTTTATCAGTCTTATGTAGGGAACCCAGAGATTTTGATTGTAAATGCAGAATTTGGAAAAAATCACCAGCTCCAAAGATGCCTCTCCCTGAACTGATTTGAATGATAAATAAGGACATTATTAAACAGGGGTCTGGTTAAAAATACTATCTTCTCCCTGAACTGTACTCAGCTTCATCATAGTTTTGCTAAGTCCTTAGGATGGTTTGAAAAGGACCAAGACTTAAGATCCTAGGAACCTGCTAAGAGTTAAAAGGAAAGTTACTCAAGTGAGAGCTTAAGACACCTGAAGGAACAAAAGAAAGACCAACTTAAACTTGCCTACATGCTTCTCAAGCTGTGAAATTAATTGTAATCAATTAGAGATATAAAGCGAAATAGAATTAAATATAGTCCCAGAAAATATTAGGCAAAAGACCTGTCCTTCCTATTGTCCTATGGGGAAAGAGACTTTGCAGAAGTTAAAGACCAGGTGGTACTTGAGTAGCAGCAACAGCAACAACAGAAATATCCAGCAGAAAGCAGCAAAAATGAAGACTTGGTTTTCACTTGGTTCTCTCTCCTGCTTTTCCTCCTACCTATCTGATCACTTTTCCTCTCTTCTTCTGTGCCTGAGCATGCCCTCTAACCCTCCAACAAATACTTCTGGGTTCTGTCCTGCACCCTCTTCTATTCTCCTTCTACATTAGTTCACTTGGTGATCTCATCAGCTCCCGTGGGTTTAATTGCCATTTCTTTGTTGATGATTCATATCTACTCTACCCAATCTCTCTGCTGCCTCTAATTGTCTGGTGGACATCTTCAACTGGATGTCCCACAGTCATCCTAAACTCATTATGTCTGAAACTTACCTCATTATCTTTTCCCCAAAACTTTCTCCTTTTTCAGACTTCCTTAACACTGAGGATAGGCTATACTCCCAGTCATTTAGTCTCCCAAACCAAGTGTAATCCTCAAATCCTCTCACCTCTCATCTCCAGTCTGTTGCTAAGACCTTAAAATTTTGCTTTTGTAACATCTCTCAGATGTGCCCTTTTCTCTCCTCTTACTGAAACTACCCAAGTGCATCACTTCAAACCTGGGTTACTGGGATGGGCAGATGGCTTCTCCCTGCCATAAGACTATTCTTTACTCAGTATCAAAGATATCTTCCTAAAGCTCAAGTCTGACCATGTCACCACTTCCCCACATCCTGGATGAAATATGAAATTCTATGTTTGGCATTTAAAGCCCTTTGTAATTTTTCTTCTTCTTATACAACACAAACATAACACACACACACACACACACACACACACACACACAAACATCCCACATATCCAATCCAATAACATTGATTTCTTTACAATCACTAAAACAAGACTAAACCTCCTTAATCTGGGATGTTTTTAATGACTTTTCCTCATATCTAGAATATTTGTCCTCCCATTTCTGCTTCCTAGCTTCCCTGACTTTCTTTTAAGTTCTAGTTAAAATTCTATCATCTATAGGAGCATTCTTAATTCTAGTGCCTTCTGGCTGTCAATTACCTCCCATTTTAAATAGATAAATTGTTTGTACGTAGTTGTTTACATGTTGTCTCCCCCATAAATGTGGGAGCTCCTTAAGAATTGCGGCTGTCTTTTGCTTTTCTAAATCCCAAAACTTAAGGCAGGGGTAAGGAGATCCTTAATAAATGTTTATAAGCTGATAGAGAGAGACAGCAGTGCATTAGGGATTACAGAGCCCAGAGGACAAACAGAAAAGGTAACTTGCCCAATTACATCATCAAAGGACATGAGTCCTTCCACCCCATCAGTAACAATGAAGTGCTCTAGCCTAGATGTAAATATGTTCCAAAAACACTTGTCCCTTCATAAAAGTTCATTGACATGGGTATTTTCTATAATTGCAAACCTCCACATCCATTCTCTAAATACATAGATGCCTTGCTTGTGTTCCTTTCCCTACTGGGTGTAGTAATCTATAGGAGAATATACCCTTGAATGAATATTCTTGACATGTATGTTGTTATGCCATTTAACTAATTTACTTTTCTTAAAACTAATATGTTTTTCGTTTGGTAAAAGAAACCCAATAGCTTAAAATTGCAAGCTTTATTTCAAGTGGAACCTGACCCATATCCACAATGTACTTTAAATCTGGAGGAGTTGTCAGAAGGCTTAAGCATATGTTGCAGGGATAAGAGTGTTGAGGACTACTTTTAAATAAGCCAGAAAATGTTTAAGATTAGATTCAATTTAAATGGTCAAAGAATATGAACAATTTTCAGGTAAAGAAATTAAAACCATTTCTAGTCATATGAAAAGGTGCTCTAAATCACTATTGATCAGAGAAATGCAAATTAGATCTCTGAGGCACCGCTACACTACACCACTGGTGTATACTACCACTACAAATCCTGTCATATTGGTTTACCTCAGGTAGGACTGAGGAATAGAAAAAAATATCATTTCACTGAAAGAGAACATCTAAGCTTTCTAGGAATTAGGGAATGGGAAATAGATAGAGTACTTTCATTTTTTTCTTCTTTATGAAATAGTATTTTTTTCCAATTACATTCAAAGATAGTTTTCAATATTCCTTTTTGTAAGATTTTGAGTTCCAATTTTTCTGCCTCTCTCCTTTCCCTTCCACATTCCCCAAGAAATCATCTAATCTGATATAGGTTATACATGTTCAATTATGTTAAATATATTTTCATATTGGTCATGTTGTGAAATAAAAATCAGAATAAAAAGGAAAAACCATGAGAAAGTAAAAGCAAATCAAAAAAAGTGAAAATAATATGCATTAGTCTGCATTTAGACTCCACAGTTCCTATTCTGGATGTGGAGAGCATTTTTCACCATGAATCTTTTGGAATTCTCTTGAATCATTATATTGTTGAAAAGAGTGTTGCTGTTACTGTATATAATGTTCACCTAGTTCTGCTTATTTCACTGAGCATCAGTTCATGTAAGTCTTTCAAGGTTTTGCTGAAATCTGCTTACTAATTATTTCTTATAAAACAAGATTATTCCATTACATTCATATTCCACAATTTGTTTAACCATTCCCTAATTGATGGACATTCCCTCAGTTTCCAATTTCTTGCTACCACAAAAAGAGTTGCTGTAAATATTTTTGTACATGTAGGTCCTTTCGCCTTTCTATGATCTCTTTGGGATACAGACACTATTGCTTGATCAAACAGGAAGTACAGTTTAACTGATCTTTAGCATAATTCCAAATTGCTCCCCAGAATGGTTAGATTGGTTCACAACTCCACAACCAATGTGTTATTTTCCTACATCTTTCCAACATTTATCATGTTTTTCTTTCATAATAAGCATTCTGATAGATATGGGGTGGTTTTAATCTGTATTTCTCTACCCAACAGTGATTTAAAACATTTTTTTCATATGACTATAATTTTAATTTCTTCTAAACACCATCAGTGTTTCACTATTTGTCAATTGCAGAAGACTTGTATTTTTACAAATTTGACTCAGTTCTCATATATTTTAGAAATGAGATCTTTATCAGAAATCTCAACTTTCTGTTTGTGCAATCCCTTTTTAATTCAATATAATCAAAATTAAACATTCTGCATATCCCTCATATGTTATCATAAATTCTTCCTTTCTCCTTGGATCTGACAGCATCAGCACTATATTTGTCCTAAAAAATATTGGCAGGACTCCTTCTTTGCCTATTTTCCCAAATAGTTTACATAGTATTGGAATTAATTGTTCTTTAAATGTTTGGTAGAATTCACTTATATACCCATCTGGTTCTGTAGATTTTTTCCTCAGGAGTTCATTGATGACTTATTAATTTATTTTTCTAAAATGGAGTTAAGTATTTCATTAAGTATTCCTTATTTTAAAAAAAGTATTCCTTGTTCTCCTAATTTCTTTATATTATTGCCCTTTATGTCTAAACATGAACACATTTCATCCTTATCTTGGAGATGTTGATTTATGACTAATTTCTACCATACTATTTTCCAGCTTTTGCAACTTTTTTTTTTTTTGGTTAAATAGTGAGTTCTTATCCCAGAAGCAAGATTTGAGTTTACCAAACAGTAGATTTTTACAAGCATTGGTTATTGTGTCTTGCGCACCTAACCTATCTTACTGATCTACAACTGTACTTCTTAGTCAATATCAAATATTTTTGATGATTGCTGCTTTATAATATAGTTTTAGATCTGGTGTGAAAAGACAAACTTTCTTTGTATTTTCCCTCCTATTACTACCCTTGATATTCTTGACTTTTTAGTACCTTATTTTGTCAAAAGCTTTTTCTGCATCTGTTGAGATAATCATATGATTTGTTTCTTTTGTTACTGACATTGTTAATTATTCTGGTTCTTTTCTTTATATGTAGCCAGACCTGCAATTCTAGTATAAATTCCACATGGTCATGCTACATGACCTCTTCACGATAAATTGTTGCAATTTTTTACTAATATTTTATTTACTTTTTGCATCAATATTTCTTTATTAGGGAGATTGGTTCATAATTTTCTTTCTGTGTTGGCTCTTCCTGGTTTAACCTGCAGCACAATATTGGTGCCAAAAAGGAACCTGGCAAGATTCCTTCTTTCCCTCTTTTTCCAAATAGTTTATATAGTATTGTAATTAATTGTTCTTTGAATAGTAGAATTCACATAAAAATCTACCTGGCCCAGTAGATTTTTTTCTTTAAGAATTCATTGATGGCTTGTTTAATTTCTTTTTTAAAAAAGTAGAATTATTTAAGTATTTGACTTAATATTTTGTTAATCTGGGCAATTTATATTTTTGCAAATATTCATCAATTTCACTTAAATTATTCACTTAAATAAATTCCAGACATTTTAGCATAAGTTGGTCAAAATAGCTTGTAATTATTACTTAATTTCCTCTTTGTATGTAGTGGTATCTCAGAGTTGTCTTAATTTGCATTTCTCTGATTAATAATAACTTGGAGCATCTTTTCATATGGCTAGAAAGAGTTTCAGTTTCTTTGTTTGAGAATTGTCTGTTCATATCCTTTGGCCATTTGTCATTGGAGAATGGCTTGATTTCTTATAAATTAGTCAATTCTTTATATATTTTGAAAATGAGGCCTTTATCAGAACTTTTGACTGTAAAAATGGAAAAACAACTCCTTTAAAAGTAGAATTTGCCAAATGGAAAAGGAGATATAAAAGCTAATTTAAGAAAATATTATTTAGGGGCACTAGGTGATTATATATTTATTCATTCATTCATTTATCTATCTATTTATTTATTTATTTAGCTGAAGCAATTGGGGTGAAATGACTTGCCCAGGGTCACACAGCTAGGAAGTGTTAAGTGTCTGAGGTCAGATTTGAACTCAGGTTCTTCTGACTTCAGGGCTGGTGCTCTAACCACTGCACCATCCAGCTGCCCCTAATTATAATATAATCACAAAGACTGAACAGGACATGAAAACCACTATCCAAAGACAAAACACACAGAAATAATATTATTTATTCTAATTAGAATGTAACAGACAATACAACAAATGAATGCACTTTCCCACTAGGAATAAGATATTACTGAGCTCAATCAAGAAAGCATTCCCAATATCATTCAAAGAGAAATTCTCTAATGTCTCTAGAGGCATTATGTTTCTAGAAGTACAAGTTAGAAGTTGGACATATTTTGAGAAGCCAACTTTCTCCTACATGTCTTCTTCCCAGTCTGTTCTCCTTATCTTTAGCATCTGGAACAATGTGTGTATTCTCTAAAAGAAAGAAGGAAGGCGTTCTCCCCTCACCCACGCTCTCATTCCAACTCTGCTTCTCACGCAGGCACACCGTGTCATTTTCTCCACCAGTGAAGAAAGCATTCTTCAAATGTGGTTGTTGTTCAGGCATTTCAATCATGTATGACTCTTCATGACTCCAGTTGGTTTTTCTTTTTGTTTTTTGACAGAAATACTGAAATGGTTTGCCATTTCCTTCTCCAATTCATTTTACAGATGAAGGAACTGAGATAAACAGGGTTAAGTGACTTGCCCAAGGTAACACAGCTAGGAAGTGTCTGAAGCTAGCTTTGAACTCAGGAAAATGAGTCTTCCTAACTCCAGGTTTGACATTCTATCCACTGGGCCACCTAACTGTCCCAAATCATCATACTGAAACCTTAATAGCACAATCCTATATGTGCTTATATACTTTAAAAACAAAACAAAAACAAAGATAGGAAGAGCAACTATACATATTCTCAAGGACAATAATATTAAGAAAAATACATATTGTGTAGTTCAAACAACTATGCTGAAGGAGATGCAATTGTGAGATCATCAGAAAAGTTTCTGAAAGAAACAAAAAGTCATGGAAGTAAACTCCAGGCCTTAATAATAACAAAAACAAAAATAAGGGCAATTTCTATAATATCAATAATTAGCTAACAATATTCATGTTTTTCCTCTTATACAAACACCTTATAGAAGTCTTTGCATTGAGGAGTTCATGGAATTATTTCCATAGAGTAGCAGAACCTCTTAGGAGAGGTTATTAGAAGTTCTATGGCTGTGGGTAGAAACCAGCATTAAAAAAAAAAAAAATTATTAGCATGTTAAGGAGAACTACTCTCCCTAAATAACAGTGTTAGCTGCCTAGAAGAGAGATTAGAATTTTATAACTTTCTAGGCCTATTTAGAGTACACAACCCAATCAGTATTAGGCTAGAAAAATTAAATCATTTCACAAGAGAGAGAAGGCTAGACTTAGAAGGAGATTAACCAGGGGAGAAAAGGAGAGTATTGAAAATGCATCCAACAGAATTTATTATAAGAAAATAATGATTATTTATAGACAGCAAAGGACCAAATACCGTTACAATTGTGACAGAATTCCTTTTAGACAAGGGTCTCCTAACCAAGGACAACAAATAGTTGTTAAAATAGTTAATAAAATCACCCACTTTAGGATGTCTTCAAATAATTTGATATATTTTATTTCTCCTTCAGTTGGGCTTAGAATTTTCTAATATTAGGCCACTAAATGCAATTAATTCAATAAGAAGTTATAAATGCAGTTCCTATTTTCTTTCCCTCCCTCAGGGTCATCCTTGACTGAAGTATTATTAGGAAACAGACTTTCATAAGTGAAATTCAACAATTCAACAATAGTGAATACCTTAATAATTTCCCAATTGACCAAAAAATACTGAAAATATAACATTCCATTGTGTTCATTGTATTTTTAGTTATGAAAAAGGTCAGATTTTTTAAAACAAAATGCCACATTAAAGGCTCTCTTCCTTTTTTTATTTTATTTTATTTTTATTTTTTTTAATTTTTATTTAATAATTACTTTATATTGACAGAATCCATTCCAGGGTAATTTTTTTTACAACATTATCACTTGCACTCATTTCTGTTCCGATTTTTCCCCTCCCTCCCTCCACCCCCTCCCCTAGATGGCAAGCAGTCCTATATATGTTGGATATGTTGCAGTATATCCTAGATACAATATATGTTTGCAGAACCAAACAGTTCTCTTGTTGCACAGGGAGAATTGGATTCAGAAGGTATAAATAACCCAGGAAAAAAAACAAAAATGCAGATAGTTCACATTCGTTTCCCAGTGTTCTTTCTTTGGGTGTAGCTGCTTCTGTCCGTCATTTATCAATTGAAACTCAGGTGTCTTTGTCAAAGAAATCCACTTCCATCAAAATATGTCCTCATACAATATCGTTGTTGAAGTGTATAATGATCTCCTAGTTCTGCTCATTTCACTCAGCATCAGTTCATATAAGTCTCGCCAGTCCTCTCTGTACTCATCCTGCTGGTCATTTCTTACAGAACAATAATATTCCATAACATTCATATATCACAATTTACCCAGCCATTCTCCAATTGATGGGCATCCATTCATTTTCCAGTTTCTAGCCACTACAAATAGGGCTGCTACAAACATTTTGGCACATACAGGTCCCTTTCCTAAAGGCTCTCTTCCAATAAAGTATCTTCCATAATATCTCAAAAGCTTTCAAGGTTTCTCAAAAAATATGACAGGATAAATAATGCTATTCCATTCTCTGACTATAAATGTCAGGCAAAGCATAAAACAGGATAATGTATGGTCACTACAAAGAGATTAACTATTGTGATGAAGTAGCATAAGAGTTCAAAATAGGAAGGATTTTTTCATGGACAATGAAGTTCTCTAGATACTCCTCTGTATGGATTTTGTTGTGCTGATTTTATTAAGCTGGAACAATGCAAAGTCCTAGAAGAGATCTATAACCTCTCAAAAGACTTGAACTGAACACAGAGGAAATGCAACCAAATTGTAATGGGCCAGAACTCTGGAGAAATATACCTGAGGCAAGGAGTCTTACAATAAGGTGTTAACTCAGTGGAATTGATAAGACAATAATTATCTAGTTTAGCATGGTGATTAATAGTTCTCTAGTTCAGTATGATTGATTTAATCTTACAACAAATAATGGTTTCCTAGTGATAAAATGATTGGCTTATACTCTGTATGATGAATTGATTTAATTGTAATAGAGCATATAAACTGGGGACAAACAGCCACAGAGAAGGCTTGACTAACCTGATGGTGACTCTCCTGACTTCACTACTTCTTCACTAAAACCAAGGACTCGAGCTGGTCCCAAGATCCTCCAGAGAGCTAGTCTGGACACCAAAATTTAATCCACGAAGTGGGGGGTACTAGAAAGCAATGGTTATGGTTTGTCACCCCAACTTGGGGGCTCTAGAAAGCAGGACATTACATTTAGATGTGCAGACTGCTGACTGCTGACTGGCTGACTGACTGAGACTGCTGAAGCAGACTGGGAGACTGAAGGAGACAATAAAGACTCTGGACTTTATCTCTGACTATTCTCTTGGTTATTATTCTGCTGAGACCAAAGCTGGTTCGGAGGCCCTCCAGAAAGCTAACCCGAACATTACACCAAGTGTTTGAAGAATATCTGTTGCCTAAATAATGGAATGGAAAACCAATAGACTTTGTCCATTAGTATATACATCCAGGATAGATAGTACAGAGAGAATATAAGTTGGGTCTGGTGTTGAATAAGAGGAGACTTGGTCGGATTGCCTTTTGGAAATTGTAGTGCTTTTTAATGACATAAAGCTTCCCATCTCAGGTTTTTAATACCAATGCTTGGCTGGTATTTTTGTATAGCAGTGAAGCATAGAATACAATAGTTTCTAAAGAGTTAAAAATGGGTATCACACAGAAGATAATGGAGAGGTGTATCATGGTTTGAGCAGGTTGCAAAATAAAGCCCATGAAAGTACTTTCTAAGAAAAGAAGAGATGTCATCAAGGACTTATTTATAAGGAAGAAAAGCTCACTGGCCATGTGTTTAAAAGTAGATATGGCTGGTAGACTGCTAGAATACTCTACTGGTATTTTCTAAATGGTAGCAGAAAGCAAGAAAGGCCTTCAGAATATTGAACTTCTATGTCTGACTTACTTGAAGACATGGACAAAATTGGATTGGATAGAAACAGATGACTTGTGATCTGTATCACTACAAGTGTGACATTGGGTTTAAGTCTGAAGGATTTGAAGAACTGGGAAGTTAGGTGGTACAGTGGATAGAGTGATGGGCCTGAAATAAGAAAGACTTGTATTCTTGAGTTCAAATTTGAAAACAGTTTGCTCTAATGATCTTTAGAGATCTATTTTATTTTTCTTCTATTTGAGGTCCTCCTTCCAATTTCATTCTGAAATGTTATTGGAATCATTTTGTTTAGTTGGCTCTCTTGCCAAGCTCTCTTTAAGCTGGCTTGATTTTTACTGTTTCCTTCCACTTTATGAAACAATACTACTCATAATCATTGATTAAACTTCTTTTTAATATTTTACAAACAAGTTTATTTCTATCTTAATATTTCATTTGAGTTTCATCTCCCTCTGCTTGGCAAATAAATCAAGTATTTCCTGATAAACTCACTTTCTGGATTCTTTTGGGCCTCTTATTCCATTAAGTGATTTTAGAGTAAGTTAAGCCACTGTTTAAAATTACCACAATCAGTGGTTAACGTGATTACTGATGTCCATTTTCCATTTCTCAATGCTGATTGCTCAGTACTTCAGAACTGAGTTGTCTGAACTGCCCAGTGTCTTTTTCCTCATTATTATTCTCCTTGATTTTTGAAAATTTGAATCAGTGTTGTGATGAGTCAGTAGTCTGATTTTCACATATACAGCTGACTTAAATATAACTTTCACATCAATAACAAATCTTTCCCTGTAATTTAAATTTTTTTAAATCTATTTAATTTTTTAAATTGCTATTTGGTGCTCTCAATGTCTAACATCAATCAATTGTTTTCTCAGAGTACTTTCTATTCATGTTGATTTATAATCACTTTCTTTTCTAATACTAACTTCATTCATATATCTACTCAGTAAACATTTGTTGAGTACCTACTATATTTGAAATACAATATTAGGAGCTGGGAATAGAAAGATAAAAATTAAACAGTCCCTGTCCTCAAAGAGTTTATATTTTATCAGACTAAGCAGTCTGGATTTAGGGCTGAAAGGGATCTTGGAGTCAGATTCAACCCACTCAACCCCATTTGCAGAGAAAGAAACTGAGGTCAAATAAACCAATTGCCTAGATTAGTACAGAGGTAAGATTTTATCCCAGGTCTTTCTGACATAATCAAGGATCCCAATCATTTTATAATAGACATTGGATATAGATTGGTTGGAAAATTAAAATATAATAGACTTTAAAGAAGAGAAGTAAAAAGGAAGAATCTTGAAGTGACAGTTGAGAGGAACCAAAGGGAGAGAAAAGAGATTGAAACAAGTAATATAACCTGTAATAAAGAGGCTAAAGGAGGATACAGATAGTGAATAAGTGACTTATTAAACTTTTACTATGCACCAGGCAGTCTGTATCCCAAGATATGTTTTTAATGAAAGTGAGAAGTTGAGGATGAAACTGAGGTTACAAACTTGGGTAAGTGCAAGTATAATGTTGGTGTTGACAATAGTAGAACAATTTGAAAGTGAGAAGGGGTAAATCTTTACAATGAATTGTTTTGTACATGTTTGATGCCTTCAGATGCCTTTGGGACATCCAGTTTGAAATGTCCATAAGTTATTTGGTGATGATGAAGGCAATTTGCTGGAGAAGAGGGGTTGGCCTTGGCTAAGAGAAGGGAATATGGATTTGGGGATGATCTGAATATAATCACTGAACACATGGGAATCAATGAGTGAGATAATATTCAGCAAAAAGATAAAAGGACAGAACTTTTGGGGAACAGCCACAATTAGTTCATGTGGCAGGAATGAAGAACAACAAAAGAGAATGATGGATGATCAGACAGGTAGGAGAAGACTGGACAGGCAACATCACAAAAACACAGTTAGAAGAGAGTATACTGCAGGAAGTGATAGTGTCAAATACTGCGGAGGTCAAGAAGTATGAGGATAAAGAAAAGATCATTTTAGGTTTGGTAGCTAAGATATCATTGTTAACTTTGAAGAGGTCAGTTTCATTTAAATGATAAGGTCAGAAGTCAGATTTTGAAGCATTTAGAATAGAATTACAGGAGAAGAAATGGAAGAACTTAGTACAAGTGGCTTTTTCAAGAGGGTTAAGAAAAATATTAGATAATAGCTAACAAAGACAGTAGGATCAGTTGTAGAATTTTAAGATTATGGAAGAATTAATATGTTTATTAATGGATATCAGGAAAGAGTCCCACAAATATGGAAGTTGAAGATAAGAAAAAGGATGGGGATGACAACACAAGTAGGAGACGGCATCAAGAGGAGATGTAGAGAAAATAGACTTGGTAAGGAGAAGGGTTACCACTTTATCAGAGATTTGAATGGAAGAGATAATAGGTACAATGTCAGAGGGGTATGAGAAAAGGAGAATGGGAAAAGAAGAAGCTCTTAGCAAATGCCCTCAATTTTTTAGGTGAAGTATGAGGCCAATTCCTCAGTTGAGAAGATGAGGTGGGAGGTTTGGAACAGCCACTTTGGCAAATGGGATAGATAATTATAGAAGAGTATAAGGATGACATTGCTGCTCTGAGAACCTAGCTGAAATTAAATAAAAACAAAGTTTCAAGACTTCCTTCAGCTTTATACAGTACCATATGAAAAAGAACAAAAGAAGGGATGTTGAGAGTAATTCAGGATTGGAAGGTGAATAGGTAGGTAATTATTTATAGGAAAAAGGTTTGTAAAGGGATTCAAGAAAAGAGATGAAGTCCTGAGAAAGTATTGAGAGGTAAAGGGATTAGAGGGCAAAGTGAGGACAAAGAACAGGGTTAGTGACTGTAAGTCATAGGGAAAGAAGGAGTGATAAAAGATTATAATCTGATAAAGAAATTTCAACATTCATGAACATAGTAGTGGAACACCCACTGTGATCTTTTTTGTATTTGTACCTCCATAGAGTGTGTGTCTCTGCTTCCCGCTGGGTGTATCTCATTGGGCCATGTAACCTCTTAAACTGATGAACACCAACAATATTGAATGAGGTAACTTCCAGTAAGTTACCATTGCTAGATGGCAGGGCCAATGAGGGAAGAAGAGAAGAGGATGGCTTCCCCCCCTCCACTCAGTAGAAGGCCAAGGGGCACATTCTATAAAGCCACTTTCATCCTGGACTGCATCAAACTGATAAAAATTCTCAAACTCTTTAACTGTCTTTTAAGGGCTAATGGGAAAGGACCAACTTTTGAGTCAGCTAGAGACCAAATCTTCCTTCTAATTCCTTCTAATCAAAGAAAATAGTAGTAATGGCCTCATCTTTACATTTGAACATCTCTGTTGTCTGCCTTTTACTTCCCACAATTACATTCTGGGCTGGATGAAGGATGAAGGATTGGGGAGAAAGGGAACAAGTATTTATTATACACTTACTATATTTCAAGCATCTTCCTAAGCATTTTTGATCTTACAGAAACTCTGAGATAGATGTTCTTATGATTCCCATTGTACAATTGAAAAAATTGGGGCAGAAAGAGATTAATTGATTTACCAAAAGTCACACTGCACTGAAGGAAGATTTGAACTCATGTTCACTACACCATTTAGCTGGCCCCACCAACTCCTTTGCACTTGTATTCTCTAAGTCTGGGTGTTTTACATTTTTTGTATGAACCCATACACTTCCTGTGAATTGTCAGTTTTGTTAGAATGGTATTTTTTATTCATCCACAGTAACCTTGCTTTGCTTTTATATACATCATTTAAAAAAAATTCAGATTTGGCACATAAATCCCCCAGGCTTCCACACCAGTCCCTTTAAACTGCTCCTCCTTTTCTTCCTCATTAGACTTTTTTTTTTCTGTGTGTGTCTTCAGAATTTCATTTTTGAGAGCTTCCCAGCTCTCTTGAGATCAATTTCCCAGTACAAATTTAGGCCACAGGAGCCTCCCCATTCTTTCTCTGAATTCTGATTCTATAAAATCTCTTCTTCACAAATCTAAGGCATATGTCATAGTACTGGCCCTTCTCTCCTCCTCTTTAACAAACTCTAAAATGAAATGGTCACTTTTCACCAAGGGTCTCATCATTTCTACTTCAGTAATCCATCACTCTTCACTGGTCAAAATCAGGGTCAGAACAGTTCTGTTACTTTCTCTACTTCTTAAAAAATGAACTTACCATTAAGACAAACCAAGAATTTATTAGTTACTCTGGAGGAGGTGGGGGGGAGAGAGAAAGACAGAGAAACTCCAAGTGATGTCTCAATGATTGATGTTTCCTATGATATCATGCTTCCATGATGAGTTTGTGAGAGTTGATAAACTCCTTATCTATTTTCTCCTGTCCCAGTAGTCCATGTTATTTTATGAAAATATTATTCTCTCTGGTTTCCTGGGTTACCTTAAATGAGTATAGATATATTTAATATACCATGCTATTCTGTTTATTTTCCTCACATAGCCCACCCCAGGTCTTTATCTAGTCTATTCAGTTTTAATAAGATATAACCAGCAGCATATAGTAAAAAGAGCACTGGACTTGGAATAATGGGATTTTGAGCTAGAAAAGACCTTAGAGATAATCAAATCCAACCCTCCTCCCATTTTACAGATAAGGAAATTAAGGCCCAAATGGGTTAAATGATTTGCCAGCGTCGCAAAGCTAGTAAGTCACAGAAAGATTTAAACCTAAGGCCTCCTGACTCTATCTACTACACTAGACCCTTTCTAGATTCCAATTCAGCTTCTGATGCATATTATATATTATATATATATATATATATATATATATATATATATATACATATATATATATATATATTATATATGACTTTGTACAGATCATTTAGCCTCTTTGGCTTCAAGGGAAATGAGGAAACTAAACTAAATGGCTTTTGAGGATTCTTTCTATTCTTGATTTGTGAATCTGGGATCTTACAACTCTTTAAAATCATACACCATCACTCTCATCAAATAAAATCTCAATGATATTATCAATCAATATACATTTATTAAGTACCTACTGTGTGATAAGCAGCGTGCTAAATACTGAATCATCACTGAGATCATTTAGTGCAGTCTGCTATCCAATACATATTCTTTCTACAGTAAGATTAAATTTAAAAGATTAAATTTACAGTAAGTAAATACAAGGCATTTCTATAGCCAGAACTGAGCACAATAGGTAAAATTTTCAAGAGGATAACATGTCATAGCAATCAAAAAGCAGGCCTCAAAGCCATAACAACAACAAATCCATAGAAAGGATCCCAACCAGATACAAACAATTTTAAAATAAGTCATCTTATGTTTTATTTGTGTGGTGATTTGTGTTGCTAAATATTTCCCAATTACATTTTAATCTGGTTCAGGAATATGCTAGGGAGTATTGTAGGCAGCATATATTGGCCAAGAACACTTCTGGCCTAGATTATCTAGAATTTAAGTGACTTGCCTACAATTATACAATCTGTATTAGGTACAAGACTTGAACTCAGTCCTTTATGGCTTTGAGCCCTGCTTTTTATTTCCTATGCCAAGTTAACCTTCTGAAAATTATACCTATTGTGCTCAGTTCTGGCTATAAAAAAAAGAAAGCTGAGATCTTGCAGCAAATATTAATTTCCTAAGCCTCTTATAAAGCATTATTGAACTTGTCCTATTGTAGACAATCTATCCCAGAACAATAGCACCTCACTGATGGATCAATGCCCTCAGTAAATTCTTTAAACCTTGAGCAAGCTGAAGCAATCTTTTGTCCCTAAATCTTACTGCCATTGAATAATAAGTAAATTTCCACCTTTCTTCTCTTTGCCTTCTGTTCATTCTCCTATCCCCTTGCTTCTGCATACTGGATGAATTTGTTTACCAAGAAAATAAATTCGGGAAGTGTTCCAAATAATAAAATATATTTTAATTTTTTTAAAATTTTAGATCTTGCTTTTATGTCATAAATTTTCCATGTATCCCTCTTCCTCTTCCTAGAGAGCCACCTTATATGTTGTGGTTCAGTCATTTTTCAGCTGTGTCTAATGCTTCATGACTCCATTTGGAATTTTTGTGGGAGAGAAACTAGAGTGGTTTATCCTTTTCGTCTCCACTTCATTTTATAGTTGAGGAAATTGAAGTATATAGGGTTAAGTAAAACTTAGGTCACTAAATTTCAGCAACTAGTAAGAGTCTGAGGCCTGATTTGAACTCAGAAAGATGAGTCTTGCCATTCTACATAACAGAACGTTGTTGTTCTTTTTTTTTTTTTTTAAATATATATTGTATTGACAACTTTTGGCTTTATATCACTGATATTTCCCCCAACATTCCACTCCTTCCTTCTCCCAGACAGCCGTCACAAATAACAAATTTTAAAGAAAAAAAATTGCAAATCAGTAAAAACTTATTAACATAATGAAAATATTTGAAAATCTATGAAATAACACTCACAGGACTCATGCAAAGGAACAAGAGTAAGTTTCTTCTATTTCTTCGTTCAGGTCTTTCTTGTTCTTTGTAATTCATAAAATGTTTTTTATCAAGAGAATTAATCTGGACAATTCTACCATTTGTTGATATACTCTAAATTCCATTAATAGCCAGCATCTCACAGAGCACACTAATTTTGCAGGAAAGATAATCTCTTATTTCTCACATCCTCCCACCACTACTATCAGTCAGTCAATCAGTCAGTCAATAAACATCTATTAGATGTCTACTTTATGCCAAGCATAAGTGCTAAGTGGTGGGGATATAAAAAGACTCAAAAGATAGATCCTTTCCTCAAGGAATTCACAATCTCATGGGAGAGAAAACAATCAAATATGTCTTAATTAGAACTAGAAGTCCCCTATTTCACAAGTCCAGACCAAAAACAAACAAAAAGCAAAAAAAGGAGACTTGACCTAACAAAGCAGAGTAACTAATGGAGAGCAATGGAAAAATAAATTTGTGGGCAAAGAAGGTCATTATGAAGTGCTTCAAAAATCAGATAAAGAAGTTTAAACTTTATATAGTAGATAGCTTGAAGTCATAGTCAATGGCAGAATTTAAACAAATATTAACCTGACAGTCATTTTCAAGATGAATTAGCAAAGGCAGAATTTAGAGTCAGGAAAACAGCTATGAGGCTAATATTTCATAATATGGCATAAAAATGAAAAGAAAGCAGTAGAAATCAGAGATAATACAGAAAATATTTTTTAAAGGCTTTGCTTATTGACTGAATATAGGAGATGAAGAGAGAAAAAACAAAGGACGTCTAGATTGCAAGCACAGAGGAAGAGAATAGTTTAATACTGACAGAAATAGGGGAAGGAAGTCAGTGTGAAGGAAAACATGCATTTGGTTTAGGATATATTGAGTTAAAAGATGAAAGAATATCCAAATAGAAATTTAAGTAAAAGGTCATGGCAGGGGTTAGGGACATGGGGCCCCCATGTGGTATATGAATGTTATGGAATATTATTGTTCTGTAAGAAATGACCAGCAGGATGAATACAGAGAGGACTGGCGAGACTTACATGAACTGATGCTAAGTGAAATGAGCAGAACCAGGAGATCATTATACACTTCAACGACGATATTGTATGAGGATGTATTCTGATGGAAGTGGATTTCCTTGACAAAGTGACCTAACTCAGTTTCAATTGATAAATGATAGACAGAAGCAGCTACATCCAAAGAAAGAATACTGGGAAACGAATGGGAACTATTTGCATTTTTGTTTTTCTTCCTGGGTTATTTTTACCTTCTGAATCCAATTCTCCCTGTGCAACAAGAGAACTGTTCGGTTCAGCAAACATATATTGTATCTAGGATATACTGCAACATATCTAACATATATAGGACTGCTTGCCATCTAGGGGAGGGGGTGGAGGGAGGGAGAGGAAAAATCGTAACAGAAGCGAGTGCAAAGGATAATGTTGTAAAAAATTACCCTGGCACAGGTTATGTCAATATAACGTTATTATAAAATAAAATAAAATACTAATAAATAAATAAATAAATGAAAAAGAAAATTTAGGTAAAAATATTTGACCCTCCCTTTATACCAGAGAAAGCTGATTTTTTTTTTCTTTTGTGGAGAATTTACAAACCTTATTACAAAATTTGAGTTGATACATATTATAGAGTTTATGCTGAGCTTCTAAACTTTTTTCTGTGTTATCTGCTGGCATTCACATGTCATCTACAACTTTAGCAAAACTCCCCAAAAATTTCCATTTCTAATATTGATCTATGATGTATTGAAAATGCAGTGGAGAAAGTTGCAATGTGGAGGGGATAACTTTAGTACCTATCTTGGTGTGTGTGTGTGTGTGTGTGTGTGTGTGTGTGTGTGTTTGTTCAATGCTCAATCTTTGGTCAATTGCTTTCTTCTTACACTTTCTCCATTGGAGATAATTCACATTTTTACTGCTTCAATAATCATTTCTTTAAGATCATAGATGTAAAGATAGAGAGAATCTCCAAACCTAAGAGACCATCCCTTTAGTCTAGGACTCTTTTTATATGTGAGGAAAACAAGGTCCAATGATTAAGTAACTTGCCTGACAGTTACATGGTCACACAGGTAAGTGGTAGAACTAGAATTAAAATCCACATTTCTGACTCCAAGTTATATTGCCTCTCTCTTATGCTGCACTAAAAAAAAAAAAAAAAAAAAAAAAAAAAAAAAGGTGCTATAATGGGTTTGGCCTAGAAAGTTTCATGGCCTGGAAACTTTGTTAAAAATGTCCATATTCTGGGGCCAACTAAGTGGTGCAGTGGATAGAGCACCAGCCCTGAAGTCAGGAGGACCTGAGTTCAAATCTGACCTCAATTTAACACACACAATGTGTGACCCTGGGCAAGTCACTTAACCCACTTTAGCCTCAGCAAAAAAAAAAATATTGTAACATTAAAGAGAAATAACCAATAAAAAGCAACTAGTTGCTTTAAATATAGGAACCTATTGAAGTCAACAAGTCATCCAAAGACAGTATAGAATTGGCAATAATGAGCATTAAGCAACAAAAGACTATAACTTACATATTAGCAATGGTTTATAGCACCTCCAACATAGTGTATATGCAGGGTGAAATGTAATTTATCGTAAGCCTTGGACACCAAAGAAACACTCATAAAAAATACCACATTTAATCCTCCAAAATTTTATTAGAATTGCAAATCATTATCCAATTCTCAAGCCTTTTTCAAGTACAACATAGAATATTAGCTAAATACTGTAACTTATTTAACATGTATGGGACTGCTTGCCATCTGGGAGAGGGGGTGGAGAGAGAGAGGGGGAAAATCGGAACAGAAGTGAGTGCAAGGGATAATGTAAAAAATTACTCTGGCATTGGTTCTGTCAATAAAAAGTTATTTTTAAAAAATCTATTGTATATAAAGTACTGTCTTATATATAAAATTTAAAACAGTGCCTGCAGTCAAGGAGCTTATTTCTATTTTGGGGGGAGAGGCAAGTAAAGATGGGAACAATAAATCAATGCAAAATATATATTCAAAATAATTTCATCGAGAGTAGAAGGTAGAGGGGGCACAATTAACTGCTGGGAGATCAGGTAAAACTAATCTACCAAAGGAGGCTGCGTTTGAGTAAACAATCTGTGAAGTAGAGCTTAGAAGAGTTTATTCCAGGTTTGGGAGACAAGCATGGAGGTAGATATAGAATATTGTATACATATACTAATTGGTAAGGAAGTTTGACTGAGAGTACATGAAGACTAATTGATATGAGGTAGGTGGGAGCCAGATCGTGAAGGACATTTTGGGAATGAACATTGACACTGAAAATGTCTCAAATTCCATGTATTTGGAAATCTGTGGTATTTGATGCAAATATATTTCTCTTTGATGCAAATATCTCTTCCTGTTGTTTTCATTGAGTTTTCATTAAGCACAAAATCCTTTTAACTTTTTTTTTTTTTTATTCTTTTTAATTTCTTTTATCCCTTGCTGCTGTGTTAAGGAGTCTCCTCCAAAAGGAAGAAATACTGACTAGCAAAAGAAACTTCGTGGTCCTGAGGGGGAAATAGAGAGGGGGAAAAAAAAATAACTTAAATCTAAAGAGAATCCTATCACTGGGAAATGACTATACAAAATGTGCTATATGAATGCAATGAAATTTTATTGCTTTGTTAAAAATGACAATAGATGGTTTCAGAGAATCCTGTGTACTATAAATAGATGCAAAATGAAGTAAGCAGAACTTGGAAAACACTTTACTGGATAATAACTATAAAGACAAACTACTCTGAAAGACAAATAAAAATAAAAACCTATGATCATTGCAATTACCAATCATGTTTCCTGAAGACCTATGATGATGCATGTTACCCACTTAATAGACTCATACATGTTGGACATGGCTACATAGCCAAGCAAAATGTTTACATGTCATAAAGCTATTACTTTGTTTATTTTATTTCAGGGAATGGATGGGATGGAATTATAGGGATTGTTATTGGAATTGTCCCTATAGCACAGTTGCAACTCTTCACCACTGTACCTTCCACAGAAAACAGAACTCCTCCAATTCTGGTGATCCATCAGGACAGAGAATACCTATCAATGACTCTCAGAAAGATGCTGAAACAAAAGGATTGATGGTATGTACATTTTCAGTAAAAACACCACTGAAAAATGAGAAGTGTGACAAAAAATGTTGGAAGCCAAAAAGATAGACACCACAGCAAATTCTTAAGATTTCCTGAAAATACAATAAATTCCAAGAAACTCCAAATTAATGCAGATAATTAATCAAATAATTAAGCAAAACTATAAAATAAAATGGGAGGAAATGGATTTTAGCAATATACTTTTTAAAAATTTTAATAGCTTTTTTATTTTCAAAATAAATGCAAAGATAGCTCTCAACATTCACCCTTGCAAAACCTTGTTTCAGACTTTTCTCTCTCCCTTTCCTCCACCCCTCTCCCTTAGAGAGGACGTAATCAATATAGGTTAAACATGTACAATTCTTCTAAATGTATTTCCACATTTACCATAGCAATATACTTAATATATTGTTTTTGCATCACAGATTCCCACATGTATTTCTCTCCTTTGCCCTCCCAATTATCTTTTATGTCAAAGCATTTGTTAAAAACACAATTATTTTTCTTCAAATAGTATCAGAAATATCTGATGGTATATGGAATGTTACAAAGATTTCCCACACCCTCTGCAAAGGCATAAGGGATTTCTATTCCTGTCTCTTCAGGGGGAGCAAAATTATTTTCCATACTTAAGCAATACTGTTTCAATCATTTTGAATTTGATATTATTGTATTGAATTATTGTATAGGCATTATGTAAATTCTGTGTTCCTAGTTATTTTTATTTTGAATCAGTTTAAATAGGTCTTTTTCATGCTTCTCTGTATTCATGCTTTATTTCTTTAAAGTGTTATATTTATTATATTCATAATTTGTTTAGCCTTTCCCCAGGAAATGGGCATTCACTGTTTTTAACCCTTTATTACCACAAAAAAATAAGTGCTAGTACAAACATTTTGATGACTCCCTGGAGAATAATACCTACTGGTAGAATCTACAGGGCCAAAATTTTGGATATTTTAGTCACTTTATTTGCATTATTCCAAGTTGCCTTCCAAAATATTGAAGAGTCTTTGGTTCTACAGCATCCTGAAGCAAAACATCCATATAGAATCCCAAAGGGGTAAAAGAAAAGCTTTTTCTGCAGTTTTCCTCCTGGTGTCTATCTCGACCATAAAAGGCCAAATTTAAAAACAGGCAGAAAACACAACCTCTTCCAAATTATTAAGTATTTTTCTGAGTGCTCAAAGCAATTGTGACAACTCACAATTTTCTGTCTCAAAGTAAACTTCCTAAAGGTAAAGAGGAAAAAGAAATCCATTCAGACCATTAAATTGATCTCTTTAGGCTGAAACAAGTTAATTATTGTAACACTCTTATAAACTGGCATTAGTATGTCTGTCATTCCAAAGCACTTTCAACACAGGCTATTTCTGTCTTTTGTCATCTTTGCCAATTTACTGGGTGAGTAGAAACTTCAGGTTTTAATTTTTTTAATGTTATTATATTTTTGGAGTACTTTTCATGTTTATCAATAGTTGCAATTCTTTTGAGAAGTGTTTCCATATTTAGATGGCCTTTGTCTTTTATATTAGTTCTTATATTATTATTATTATATCAGCAAATAAAGCTATCAAGATACCTTATCACTTATCTTATGCAATTAGAGATTTGGGGGGGCTTGAGTTGTTTTGTTTTGCCAGTTTTGTTGTTGTTTTCTTGTTTTTGTCAGCTGCTTCCATGCATTAATATGGCATGTGAAAAAGAAATCAAAGAAAAAAGAAAAGTTTTTTAAAGAATGTTTTTATTTTTTTTCTCAATTACATGTAAAAGCAATATTAAAATGTTTTCCTTATAATTTTTCTGTTACAAACTCCCTCCCTCCTTTTATCTCTTCTCTTTGAGAAGGCAAGTACTTTGACATAGATTAAACAAATGTAGTCATACAAAATATATTTCCATATTTAGCCAACACATTTAGAAAACAAAGATCAAAAGAAACCAAACAAAAAATAAAGTTCGAAAAAAACCTGTTTTGATACACATTCGGACTACATCAATTCTTTCTCTGGAGATGGAAAGCATTTTTCATCATAAATATTTCATAATTGTCTTAAATCACTGTATTCCTGAGAAGAGTTAAGTCATTCACATTTGGTCATCATACAATATTGCTATTACTTTATACAATGATCTCTTCCTTCTGCTCAATTCACTTTGCACCAGTTCATGTAAGTTTCTCCAGGTTTTTCTGAAACTATCCTGCTTGTCTTTTTTTTTTTTTTTTTTGCTGAGGCAATTGGGGTTAAGTGAGTTACCCAGAGTCACACAGCTAGGAAGTGTTAAATGTCTGCTTGTCATTTCTTATAGCGTAACAGTATTCCATCACAATAATTTACTATAACTTGTCTGCCATGTCCCAGTGGATGGGCATCCCTTCAATTTTCAATTCTTTACCACTACAAAAAGAGCTGCTACAAATATTTTTTAACATATAGGACCTTTTCCTTTCTTTATGATCTTTGGGAACAGCAGTGTTGCTGGGGTCAAAGGTCTATGCCTTTGGACATATTTCCAAATTGCTTTCCAAAATGGTTAGATCAGTTCATAACTCTATCAAGAGTACTTTAGTGTATATTTTTCTACATTCCCTCCAATATTTGTTATTTTCCTTTTCTATTATATTAGGCAATCTGATAGGTGTGAGATGGCATCTCAGTTATTTTAATTTGCATTTCTTCAATCAATAATGAAAAATAGCATTTTCATGATTACAGATAGCTCCACAAAAAAAATCAGAGTTAAGAAAGAAATAAAGTATAACTTTCAAATAACAGAACAAAGCAACCCACACTTCACATCAGTAGATTAGATAATCTTTATCAGATAATAAGGAAAATGACAGGATTATAAATCAAAAATGTAGGGACGTAAGACAAACAGAAGAAGAGACTGGGATAAGACCTTTTATATCCTGATATGGAAAATTCCCAGTTGAGAAAACATTTACCTTAGTAACTCAGCAGCTTCTCTTCAACTAAGGGTCACTGAGTATTGCTTAGAGTACTGAAAGATTAAACGAACAGCCCTATGTCACATAGCCTGCATATATATCAGACAAGAATTAAACCTAGATTTGGATCTAAAAATAGTTTTTAATTGCCTAAGTCACAATGTCTCTCAGAAAAAATAAAGTAAAAACAGGAGACAAGATTGAAAGATCATTACAAAATAAGAATACTTAACTTGATGACACAATATGAAGCAATAATATAAGGATTACAGATCTTCCAGAAAAACAATGGAAAAGAAAATATGAATATCATATGAGAAATATTCAAACAGAAAGTTTGCCAAGTAACAGTGGAAACAGATAGCAAAGTTCACATTAAGAGAATGTACAAAACACAAATAAAAAAATACTCCAAATTTAAATCGCCTTAAAACAGACAGGGTTAAATTTAAATCTGAAAGCCAGGTGCCTAAAATCAAAGCAATCTCTTATATCATAGGATGAAATTATGCCAGTGTAGGAACTAAGGAAGTTGGAAAAACAAGCTAGATAGATGTTCCAGGACTGCCCCAGAGCTATTAGTCCTACTCATTCTGAAGATGTCCTTAGAAATATCTTTGGAACAGGAATATTCTTGCAAAACAGCAATGGGTAAATTCCAAAAGGTAACTGCCTAAGATTAAATAAACCATAAAAGTTGTAAGGTCATTCTGGGCTGGCATAGGGAATGAAAAAGCATCTGGAATGAGCCAGTAAGTTCGTCTTTGGCTAATTTTTTTCTGTAAGAGTTGCTTTACAAAATTGCAGAGGGCTTTTTCACTATCCTTTTGTCATTACTGTTATCTAAATTTGCAGGAGTTTTTTATTTGCTTTGATATTGGGAGGGGGGAGATATAGCACTTAGGAAACATCTCCTGCCATCTTCCCAAGATATTCTAATTTTATTCTTGAACAATTTTAATTATTGGAAAGCTGGTTTTGATCTCTGAATAAAAAATGCTTACATTTACTATCAAGAGACAGTTCTCAAAATATTTGAATTTCATCTTTTCTCACTTATCTTATGTTCTCTGAGATGATTTTCTCCAGCATTCCTCAAGAAATAGTTTCCAGCAGCTTCACCACACTGGATTGCCTTCACTCTCCATATAAGTATGTATAGCATACTGTACTGAATACTATACTCCTGATGTAGTCGGACCAGCATCAAATATAGTATGACTTTTACCCAAAGTGGAAAAGATATCTTTATTAATGCAATTTAAAGCTGTGAAATTTTTAGAAAAGCAGTCACATAGTCATGTAAAATCTTCAATTCATCCTTTACATAAGCTTCTACCAAGTGAGGTTTCCTGTATCATATTCTTAAGTTAGTTGATTTTTAAAAACCTGATTATAGAACTTTATGTGTATAACACCCTTTAATTTCATTTCACTGGATTTAGCTTGGTGTCCAACCATACTCTTTAAATCCTGAATCTGTTGTTCATCAAATAGTCTATCTTTAGTTTTGTTACCAATCAGCATGTCATCTATACTTGCATTCAAAATATTAAGAGAAATGTACATACAGGACATGGCTTGCAAACACTTTAAAAACATATTTCTAAAACTTCATCTCTTTTAGTTTTCTTGAACCACAAAAATTACATTATATTCAATGTTTCACATTTGTAGCATATCATTTTGACCTATTTTTAAAATGCAAATTAATTACCAAACAGCTAAATAAAACAAACTTGAAACTTGAAGAATCTATTTTAATTTATCCTCCTTTCTTATAGTCTATATTGGCAATGAAACATTCAATATTTCCACTATCCATTCTACTAGTAATAAATGTCTTAAAAATTTTTAGCCAATTTTAGGCAATTATGAATCAATTCTTACCTGTTACTGTAGAGTTCTAATTCTTCATTGAGGGAAAAACAGAAGACACTCGTTCAGTGACTAGTTCTAGCTTGCAAATGTTCACACGAGCATGATAAATTATGATATGCCAGATAATTATTAGAGGATGCTAATTCTACTTGTTTTATTTCTTGCTGGAGTATAGCATTAGCCCCATAAAAGATCTTAAAAGTCAGACAGTTAAACCCCATCATTTTACAGATAAAAAAGTCAAGGCTCAGGGAGATTAAGTGACTTGACTAACATCCCAAAGACAGCAAATGGCAGAGTCAAGATTTAAAACTAAATCTTCCTGCAAGAAATGTAGGCTAATGAAATCGAGCAACACAAAACAGTTCGAATCTAATCCAATGTTATAACAATTTATTAATAGTAGAAAATATCATTATCCTGCCTTTTTTAACACCACAGATATAACTTTCCATTAGACTACATGGTCTAGAGGCAAATGTTTTATTTCTAGATGATGACAAATACTTCATCCAGTTACTAATATTAAAACAACAAGATGATTAATATGAATTTATTTGATGCACAGTGCCAACAACACAAGTGGTAGAGGAGGAATATCAATATTAAAATATGCTGAGAAGTGCCACCAAATGAAAGACTTTAGAACATCATGGCTTCTAATCCTTCTTCCATAAACTTCTTATAAATCGCCATGAACTTTGCCACAAATGCTTCAAGGTGGTAAATGGCTTTGCTACCAAGTTGAAGACGATGTTCATAGTAAGCTGCCATCTGTGCAACCTCCCCTTTCAGTTGTCCATCACAATTATGTAAAAGTTCTGAGAGAAGGCCCTAAAAAGAAATAACTAATAATTAAAAAGTAAACCTTTCTAAGACACCAATTTCCCTTCATTGTCTATAAACTGCTACTTTTTAGCCAGTTTACATGCAACATATATACAACTAATATACATAATTACAAGTCCAAGTGGGAAAAACTCAGTAGCATTGAAATTTTCAAACAACACACAATTAACTTAAAATTAAAGTTTCTATACATACTGTACCAATATCATCTTCACCTCTGTTCGATTATTGGAATAGGCAAATTGGTCTTCCTCTCCTCACCCTAATTAATCCTCCACATAGCTAATATACTCATTTTTCTTACATGCAGATCTGCTTTATTTGATAAACTTTACTGATCACCTACTGCCTTTAGCACAATATAAAGAATTTTATAACCTGGCTCAATTCAAATCTTGTAACATTATTGCTACTTCTAAAGAATCCTTCTCTATTTCCTTAACAAATGGCATTCTATCTCTTGCCTCTTGAACCTTTGCACTGGCCACACTCCAAGTCTGGAATACTCTATACCTTCTTAACCCCATCTCATATACAGAAGTTCTCCCTTCCTTCAAAAGACAATTTAAGCAAATTTCTACACAAAGTCCTTCCTAATTCCAACTGCTAAATTCCTCAACTATCTTATATTTATTCTGTGTATGCTTATATAATGTGCATGTCCTCCCAAAAGAATATAAGCTCCTTAAGAGAAAAGCAAATTTTATTTTTTTGTCTTTGTATCTCCCTCCTCAAGTCTAACATAAACCCTGGTACAAAACAAGTGCTTAATAAATGTTTGTTGACATAAAAAGTTATTTAAAAAAATTTAGGATCAATTTAACATCTAATATGAGGAAGTGGAGAAGGATAATTTGCAAGGAATAACAAGAAATAATCAATTACAGAAGAAAATCACATTGGAAGCAATATATTTTTAAATGTTCAGGGATATTTAAGATGATTACATCTTCTGTAAAGGAAAGGATGTTTTTTTCTATGTCTAGCATAGGTAGAAATTTCTCATATTAACATATTTTAATAAAATACATGATTTTCTGAAAAAAAAAAAAGCTATTACATTTGGGGAAAAAAAAATCAATGTATTTTTGTCTGCATATTTAAAAACATTGATCATAATATTTGGTAACTTCCAAACAAAAGAAAATAATTCTACTCTCAAATAAAACTAATAAAAGTTTCTCAAGTTTCAATAAATAAATAAATAAATGTTTGTTGACTAGTCAGAGAAAACTAGTAAATACAATATGATTATTTCTTACAAATACAATATATCCTAAGAAAATTGTTCTCTACTTTATGTAAATAGGCAGAGGATCTTTGTCCCAATGGAAAGAAATATCACTCTGGAATCAGAGGACCTGGATTTTAAAATGATCTCTGATTCTAACTTTGGGCAGGTTACTTAACCTTCCTAGGCCTCAAGTTCTTAATGTGTATAATAGAGGGGATAAGGAGGGTTGAACTAGAGGATCCCTGAGATTTCTTTTGTCTCTAAATCTACAATCCCTTGGCTTGAAGGAAATTCCTGGCTCAACTGAAGTATAGAAATATCCATATATAACTTAGTAGAAAAGTCCTAAGGAGTTTTAAAAACAAAACAATAATAACATAATAAAAACCCCAACATTTTTATTATACATAAAAGTTTGCAAAATATTCTACATGTCTATCTTATTTAATATTCATAACATTAGTGATATTGCCACTGATATTAAAGATGAAGAGACTGAGGGCTAGGGAAGATAATTATCTAGGGTCACCCCGCTAGTACTAAAGAAAAGATTTACAGCTAAGTCTTCCTGACTTCAAGTTTATTCATTGTATCATACTAAGTCTTCTATAATTTAAAATATCAAAAAAAATGTATAATTCCAAATTATGATCTAAATAAAAGGCACAAAACTAAATGTATCGTAATATACATTCCAAGCAGGAGAAAAGATTAACCAAGGCCAAGCCTAGTAGAAAAAAATGCAAGGTCACAGCATCATGGAATTTAGAGCTGAGAGATTACTTTTGAGGATATCTTATCCAATCTCCCCATTTTAAAGATGAGGAAGAGAAATATGAAGTGAAACACAAAGTCACAGTAAGTAGCAGAGCTGGGATTGAATCCAGGTCTTCTGACTTCTAATTTCAGCCTTCAAAAAGTAGAAATCATGGAGGTAAAATTCTATTCTGGTTCTGGAAGCCAGTTGTTAAGATAAAAATGATGATAACCTTAGAGAGAAGTGACCATTCTTTGTGAAAGAGAGGACAGGAAATCAAAGCTCATTGTGAGAGAGAAAAGGAAATTTGACCATTATCCAGTATTTTCCCTAGATTTTTGAAAGCGATTTCAGTTATTCAGAGGAAAGTTAAAAAAGAAGCTCATGGACTAAAAGGCTTTGACAGAAAAGAAACAAAAGAAGTAAAATGAAATTTTGAATGCAAAAAGAGATACAATTCCATAAAAGAGGGAAAATGAGATTTGTCTAAAGACACCAAATTGTATGTACAAAAACCTCATCAACCAATTTAGGTTTTAAGATGACATTTGTAGAAGATGGAAAGAAGGCTTAGTAACAGAAGATGAATATAAGTGAATGACATACTTCCATAAGTTAGGCTGAGATTCAGAATGATCTGAGGTGGACAAGGCTAATTAAAAACATTTAAAAGGCTTTGTTGTGTGTTTCTTATTATACTGAGAGAAAATTAAGGATCAAAGAAGGGATAGGACCTTTCTTTGTGGTAGATAGGATACAAAGAGAAGGAAGAGCTGTTTAATTCTAATTTTGTTCCTGTTTTCTCTAACAAGAATTACTTTTATACTAGAAATGACATTAAAAAATTTACTGAGAGAATTAATAGTCAAGATGAGTAAGAAGATAGTAAGAAAGCACCTAGTTGTCCTTGATGAATTTAAGTCAGGTGGCCTAGATGATTTACATTCCCAAGTTCTGAAAGAACTGGAAGATATGATTGCTGAATAATGTGATGTTGTTTGAAAGATCATGGAAACCAAAGGAGTGCCACAGGAAAAGAGAAAACATGGAGATTTTTGAAAAAGGAAAAGGAAATATAAGCAAACTAAAGGCTTTCAGAAAGAGAAATGGTGATTATAAAGAACAAGCCATCTTAAACAAATCTCATTTCCTTTTCTTACCACACTACCAAGCTATTAAGGGAGAGTGTTGGAATCTTTGCAAACTGCTAACTCATTAGAGTTGATGTTTTGGGCCAGAACCTGAAACAAAGTACTAAGTAGAACTAAACCTACCGGAGAAACCTGCTCTCTACCAGAAAGAACCATTCTTATATTATTTTTAAAAAAGAAAAACACCACAGGAGAGGAATACTATGGTTAAAGTTCATCAAAAATTTAACAAGTTTTTGTTTAAAGTATTTCAAATTATTCTTATACATAAGATGGAGAACTATAGATTGGATAGTAATATAATTATGATGGATTTTAAAATGGCTCAATGTCATCATGTTAGGAGGTGTCTAATGCAGCACTCAGAAATCTGTCTTGACCTTGTGCTAAGTAACATTTTTATCAATGACTTGGATTAAGGCAAGGATGGTGTTCACCAAATTTGTACAGAAGGCTGGGAGGGATAGCTAACACACTGGATGAGACTCAGGATCAAAAGGATCTTGTCAGGCAAGAAGGCATATGTCCTTAACCTGGAATGCATGAATTTTGCTTTTAAAAAAATATTTTAAACTGTTTTGAAATAGAATTGATTTTTTAAAAAATTCTAAGTTTCATTTTATACACTTACCAATATTATTCTAAGGAGTGCAATGGGGTACATTAGCAAAAATAAGGTTGATTTGTTTTTGCCTGTATTTCCCCTTGCCTAAGGCTAGAGCCCTAAGTTAGATTTAATTGGAAGTAGTGACGTGGCTTACTGGATAGAGTGTGAGGGTTTGAGTCAAAAAGATGTGAATTCAAATTTGTAACTTCAACTGCAAAATGGGAATAATAATACCATCTATCTCTCAGGATTGTTGTGAAGCTCAAATAAGACAATATTTGTGAAGCACTAGCACAGTATTAGATGCATGGTAGGTGCTTAATAAATGCCTTTTCCTTACTTCCTAATAAAGTGACATTCAATAGGAATAAACAGAAAGTCTAGCACTTAGATACAATCAACTTCACAAGTGTAAGATATGAAGCTATACTTGGAAAGCAGTTTTTTTCTGAAAAAGACTTGGAGCCAAGAGGTGCTACCTGGTCAATATTAGTCAGAAATGTTGAGTTAGCCAAAAAAAGAAAATCGGCTACATTAAGACAAATAGCTTCCAGGAATAAGACGATGACAAGGCATTATATTCTGCCCTCATAAGACTTCATGTGAATTTCAATATCTTGCACCATTGTTTAACTACTATAAGTGGCATTATATGAAATGTGGTATTATCTGAAGCTATTTCAATACCATTTTGAGCAATTAACTTTGTTCTATTCAATGGTCACAAATTGTACCCTTAACTCTTTTCTCCTATCTTATGATATGTATTACTAAGAGGAAGGATAGCTAATATACTTTCAATGTTTGAAAACATGAATTCTTGATAGATTTAAGCTGGATGTGTCCTGTGTAGTGGAAGTTTCTCACACTAACCTTTTAAGGACATGAAAAAGGGAAGAATGCTAAATGTTATAGGGGGAAGGGGACAGTATGTAGAAGTATACTTATTTGTTACACCTCCACAAAGTGGCTAAGAAAATATAAAAAAAGCTATCAATCTACATGCCTTTCTCATTGCTATAAAATTTGTATAAAGCAATCTACACACTCAAAAAGGGCAGCCTTGATGAAAGCATGAGAAGGAAATAGGCAGCTTCCCAAGTCAACATCCCTATTTCTAAAGCAGACTGTATCACAACTGACTAAAACAGGTAAGAAATATGAAAGTCCACCTATGTTTTGTTTATTGAATATTAAAAAAAAAATACTGGATTGAGTAAAGCAACTTGTTATTTTAAAGGATCTTTCTCCAAGAAGGTATATTTAATTATATGAAAATCATACAAAATTTCTTGAAATATGTAACAGAAATAACTCAGTCTGAAGACCTTCAATTATCAAGCAACAAAACATAAAGATATATGCTTGCCAAAGATACTTGTCTTGTAATACAGAATTCAAATGAAAGTACTCCTCATATATAATAAAATATCACAGATGCTCCTGTTTTCAAATGAAACTCCCAACTGAATCAAGCCCTGAAACACTAGGAAGCCTCTTAAAGGAAACTCATAATTACTCAAAATAGTTTGCTTATGCCCAAAGCAAAAATCAAGAAGATAAAAGAATGTTTCTTGATCCAGCCTGTGATATGCAGTGGTATATGAAATCATATAGTTCTTTATCCAATGGAAGAAATCTCTTGAATAGACATTGAATAGGCAAAGTCAACTGGGCCTATAACTAAAGAGGAGGGGGAAAAAACCAGACTGGATTGTGTAATACTTGTTAGTGATCTCCAACTATTCCTGAAAACAAAAGCCCATTTTTTAAAAAATCAATATTTTTTCTGATGATGATGTATGGTGACTAACTCATAAAATAGGAGTCTCCAAAGAACAAAGCTATGGTTCACCTAAAGGGCAATGAAGAATTTGGTGGAAGAGTAGATAGTAATTAACTGATAGGGAAATGCACAAAGCAAGAAGAAAGAAAGAAAGAAAGCATATCAGAGAGAGAACCAATATACATCATGTGCGTTTCAATGGTACCTAAGAAGAAAAATATTTAATAATTGCTTATTAAGTTCCAGGTACTATGCTAAGCACTGGGCATACAAAATAAAAAATGAGACAGATGCTGTCCTTAATAATCTTACATTCTAATGGGAAAAGGGAGACAATGTTGGTCTAGGAATGTTGTTCGGAAGCAATAGGAATGGGATCCAGAAGACACCTGGCAAGTTGAATGATTCCCTATGGATGATTTAGAAGGACATGTGGACAAGAGAAATATTTGAGAATAATGAGAAGACTTGGATTTCCTGTATTTTCCTGTATTACAGGATCCAAAAAAATCTAAGAGGTAAAGTCTATAACATGTTATTTTGTATTTATAAAATAACATATTGACTCACAGTGAGATTTGTGATTTCTTTTCTTTTGTTTTTATTCAGAGTATAATGAAGTATAAACAAGTAAAAGATAGAACCAAGAAGTTACATATAAGCAAAGACATAGAAGGTTTGGTTTGAAGAGAATAGTGGCTTTTAAGGGAAAAAGGAGTCTTGGCATCTTCCAACCCCCAAACCTCTATCCCCTATCCTCGACTCTAATTTTCTCCCTTTTCTTCCTGTTTTATTCTTCTCTCAGAATCTTTTTTTCTGTTGTTTACTTCCTACTTTAGAAATCATAATATAGAATTGGAATCTATTTTTATGATGCTTTTTATTTAATGAATGAAATATTATGGTATCTATTTTAATTTAAAAAATAATTAAACATTTTATACTTCTTTCTCCTAAAGGGAAAAAGAAAACAATTAACGTTAGCTGTATATTGCTACAGATATTTTTATAACTTATATTTAAGACTCAAAATTTTCTCAGAGAGCAGATCAACAGAAAAAAATTCCTTATCCCTGATGTAAGGTAAAATTAAGACTATTATTATTAAAAACCCAACTGTTTAAAATTAACAAATAAAAATAGCTACAGGAAATAAATAGATTTGCTCAATATTTAACCTTATCTCCAATTTTCTATGTTTTTAAAGAGTATAAAATAAGAAATCAGTTTACCTTCATAATTATTTCAGGAGGAATACAATGAGTTAATAGTTCATAAAGTCGTCCACGAATTTCAAGTAGCCTGTTGAAAATAAAAAATGCACAAATTTACAGCTTACCAACAAACAATATTTACAAAGCATTTACTTATGTTTTATTATTCTAGGAAGTGAATAGTCAGATATATAACAGTGAACTTTAAAAGAGGTAATCATGTCTGAGATTCATGTAATGAAACAGACATAACCCTCTCAGGAAGCAGTTGTCTAGGAAAAACTTTTATTATCAAATATATTCGATAAAGGTTCCAAGATACATGAACAACTAATAGAAAAAGAACAAAAATTATTCTCTAATAAAGTGGTCAAAAAATGTGAATGAACAGTTCTCAAAGGAACTGAGAACTATTAACAACTGTTCAAAAGAAAGTTGCAGATTACTAACAGTAAGAAAATGCAAACCATAATAATCTTGAATTTTTACCCACTAAGTCAAAAATATCAAAAAAATGAGAACAGTCAAGTATGGAGGAGTTATAGAGAGACAAGAGGACTAACATATTGCTGATGGATTTATGCACTGGTACAATCACTCTTGAAAAACAATTTAGACCTATAATAAATGACTAAAATGCACATACCCTTTAACCCAGAAAGTTTCACTATTTATTATATGCCCCAAAGTGTCGATTTACAAAAAAAAGGTTTACCTTAAACAAAAAATATTTATAGGTGCATTTTTTTGTGGTAACAAAGAACTGAAAACAAAAGTTAAGGCATGGGCTGAATAAACTGACAAGAGAATGTAACGGACATTATTATACTATGAGAAAAATGAGCATGATGAATACAGAGAAGTATGAAAAGACTTAGATGAATTGGTGCAAAAAGAAACAAGCAGAGTCAGGAAAATAAAATTCACAATTACTCTAAAAATGTAAATGGAAAGAACCATAAAACAATTGAAACTAAAAGTTGTGAAATTGCAGAAAACAAATTTGACTTCAAACCAAGAGCAAGGAAAGAGAAATTCCCTTATCAGAATTATTTATTGAGGGAGGAATGGGGGTATGGAACTGTCCATGGATACATTGCACAAAACAAAGCTTCTTAAACAGTGGATTATGACCTTATATGGGTCATACAATTGAATGTGAGAGTTGTGAAAAATTTGGCAACAGAACACAATGAACAAAAATTAATTCAAAATCAAATACATAATGAATCCAAAGTGATTCTGGGAGTGCTTGCCCATGCTGCATCGGGCAACTTCACTGAAGCCTTGGTTTTGAAGACCCAAAATGAGCACTTTGTACTGCACATGCATGAATACTGCCAGAAATACCTTGGGCTCAGATTCAAGATGATGTTGGTAAAAATTTCTCAGGTGAAAAGGGGACATGTATGGAAAAAGTTTAAGAAGCCCTGCCATAGAACATCAGTCTTTTGGTTTTTGATGTATAGCTTAGATTAATTGATTTTCTTCCTCTTAAAAAAAAAAAAAATCTGTTAGATGATTCTCTGAAAGGGAGAAGAGCAAATTAGGATACAAGAGAAATATATTTTTAAAATAAAGTTATTTTCCATATCACTTGTAGCAAAGCAAAACCTGAATTTCATTTTTTTAACTGACTTAATTTAACTAAACATACTATAATCCTCAGATCTTTTTCTAGATTAAACAAGTTTACAAGCTATTTCTTACAATACTTTAAATGACTTTTCACCCATTGATTTCCATAAAAATTTCAAGTATAAATTCTCTTTCCTCAATACTGCAATCCAAAACTAGTTTTGAGTTATATATTTTAGAATACAACAAAATTTCTTGTTATAGTAAATGGAATTGAAGCTGTTACCTCAACATGATTCCTCTGCTGCCCAAATATAACAATGTAGGTTAATGGGAAAACAAATTAATGCACTTTTGACATGGCTTTAAATTAGTCTAACAATTCTGGGAAGTAATTTGGAACTATGCCCCCAAAAGTTCACTGAACTATTCATTAACACTATGGTTATTATTATATTTTATAATATATTAAATATATATATATAATTTACTTGTTATATATTAACACTTATACCCTAAAGAGATAAAAGAGGAAAAGAATCTAAATGGAAAAAATATGGTAGTACATAACTATAATTCCTGCTTCTGGTTGGGAAGCTGTAGTTTGCGTGGGCTCAGGAATTTTGAGCTACAATAAGACTAAGCTGACTGGGTGTCCACATTAAGTCTGGCAGGAATACATCATGCCTCAGGATCAAAGGGCCACCAGGCTACTTAAAGAAACATGAAGTAGCCCAAGCTGGAAACAGAAAATCAGACGTTCAGTACTGATCAGTAATGTGATCATACTCATGAGTAGCTACTGTAATTCCAGTCTGAGTGATATAAAGAGACCTAGCAGAAAGGAAGAAAGGAAGGGGAAATGATGAAAGGGACAGTTTCAAGGAAATCCAAGAACACTTGAATAAACTGAGGTAGAGTGAAGAGAATAGAATCAGTACAATGTATAAAACAATAATACTGATCAATGCACAGACCAACTATGAAGTCAGGATCAATGATGAAGCAACTATCTACTCCTCCTGAGAAAGGTGATGAAACTCAAGTTGCTGGATGACACACATATATTCCTGAACATAACCAATACGGGTGTGTGTGTGTGTGTGTGTGTGTGTGTGTGTGCGTGCGCACATATGTGGCTATGTATGTGCTCCCATTCGAGTATGCAAGCAGGGCAGAGGGTGGGGATGAGAAAGAAATGTCATTGAAACATATTTTAATGCATAGGAGAAATGGATCACAGATAAGCAAGGCAGTTCTGAAAACAACATGGTGAATTTATTAGATATTTTCAAAGAAAAACATTGTATAATAAACAATACCCAATGAGTGACTTAATAGAAAGAATGTCTTACCATGTTTTTAAAACTATAACAATTCACATATTAAGAATCCTGCCATAGTATTATAAAGTACCACCAAGTCTCGCCTGTTTTCATTTTGTTTTTGTTTTAAGTCAGTAGTAAAATGTGGGGGTGGAGGAGGAAAAGGGAAGAGGTGAGGCAATGAGGTTAAGTGACACAACTAATCCACTCTATCTAATTCACAGCTATATCTACTGTACCACCTAGCTGCCCCAAGTCTCTCCTATTTTCAAGTTATGAACCTATATAGCCCAGTATCCATAACAGTGGGGATGACTGACTTGAATTAGAATTAAAACAAGATTATGATAAAAGATAATGAACAGTGCTGAAGTCACTACTTCAATTATTTCAATATAAAAAGCTGGCTCATAATCAGCCACATAACTCTGGATATATACCTTGTCCTGGTAATTTTTAAATAATGAAAAGCCATCATGCATTTTGTATATTAATAGGAAATACTGGCTTCCAGGATGGCATATTAAACTGGAATCACACCATAATCAATATAGGAAAAAAAAAATCAAAGACTCAGATTGGTAGCAGCAGTTCATCACTTTTTTTTTCCTACTAGTCTAACAGAAAATAAAATTGGTAACATTTGTACAAATGATCAGCCAGAGTTGTCTTCCACTCTTCACTGTGCAACTAAGAATGTTTTTATATAGCACAATGGAAATAACCACATCATCAGCTTCAGAAAAAAAATAGCAATATTCCTCCATTATATAAGCATGTTTTTAATTGCCAAGATCTCTTTAAGAAAATTACAGGAAAAGATGCCATATCCAGAAGTTATATAAAACAGTAATAAACTGATGGTTACAAAATGTGACTATGGGAAAAGTCTATCAAGTTACCTCTCTGTTAATAACTCTTAAGCTAACAAGATTTCTCAAGTCAACTGTCGAAAAATAGCCTTTTTTATTTAAAAAGTCAATTAACTTATTTGAAATTTTAATTTATTTTAAAATTGTATAGATTTATTTCATATAAATTATATTAAAGTTTAATTAATTTAAATTAATTAAAAACTTGTGAACGAATCCAACCATTCTGGAGAGCAATCTGGAATTATGCCCAAAAAGTTATCAAACTGTGCATACCCTTTGATCCAGCAGTGTTACTTCTGGGCTTATACCCCAAAGAAATACTAACGAAGGGAAAGGGACCTGTAATGTGCCAAAATGTTTGGGGCAGCCCTGTTTGTAGTGGCTAGAAACTGGAAATTGAATGGATGCCCATCAATTGGAGAATGGCTGGGTAAATTGTGGTATATGAATGTTATGGAATATTATTGTTCTGTAAGAAATGACCAGCAGGATGAATACAGAGAGGCTTGGAGAGACTTACATGAACTGATGCTAAGTGAAATGAACAGAACCAGGAGATCATTATACACTTCGACAACAATATTGTATGAGGATGTATTCTGATGGAAGTGGATTTCTTTGACAAAGAGACCTAACTCAGTTTCAATTGATCAATGATGGACAGAAGCAGCTACACCCAAAGAAAGAACACTGGGAAATGAATGTAAACTATTTGCATTTTTGTTTTTCTTCCCAGATTATTTTTACCTTCTGAATCCAATTCTCCCTGTGCAACAAGAGAACAGTTCGGTTCAGCAAACATATATTGTATCTAGGATATACTGCAACATATGTAACATATATAGGACTGCTTGCCTCCCCTAGGGGAGGGGGTGGAAAGAGGGAGGGGAAAAATCGGAACAGAAGCAAGTGCAAGGGAAAATGTTGTTAAAAAAAAAAAAAAATTACCCTGGCATGGATTCTGTCGATAAAAAGTTATTATAAAAAACAATAATAATAATAATTAATTAATTAATTAATTAAAAACTTTCTTTTAGGAATAAAATAAAAAATACAAATACCTTGAAAAGACCTCATCACCTTTTGTGAGGGAATGCTCGACAAGTAATTTTTCTCTGAAACTGAGAAACTGAGAAAATACTGAATGGAATGTGACTTTCCAAAAAAAAAAAACAAAAACACCACCTTCCTTTTAAAAAAGCCATTCCCTAAACAGATGGCATGGTGATGTGAATAATATTGATCAGGAGTTTGCTATGCCTATTAATTTGTGATTCTCAACAAATCATTCAACCTGTTAGGCCTTCAATTTAAAAGTCCCCATTAGTTCTAACATTATGATTCTAAAGACATGTATTACTAAAATGAAATTAAAATATTAACTAAAAGTTTAAAAAATTCAACCCTTATATAAATAACTATAAAACTCCATGTTAATTATAATTTTTCCCTAATTTAGAGAATATCCAGTGTCTGCTCATAGCATGTTATGTCATTTCTTTGAAGAGTCCCTCATATGAGACACCAGGAAAAGTAATTGACCAACTTCATTGACAGAAGGGTAAAAAAATAAAAACTAAACTTCTTACCAATATTGTTCTTATCTTAACTTAAAATCAATGTCTTTCAAAGTGGAAGCATTTCCAAAAATGGAAAACCATTTTTGATCAGCTTAAAAGTTTACTTAAGGGAACAGGTTTATTTTGTGGTAAAACAGGCCAAGAGAGACCTCTTTGAACCTTTATTATACATTAAGGCTATGTTCTTTGCACTACTAGAAGTCAGAGAAGTTAGTAATATATTATGCAGAAATATTAAGTCAGCTATTTGATGGGTGTGAGAAATACAAAAGAATTCCAACTGACTCCCAGCAGTGGTTATAATTTATACATAAATTCACCACATTTACACATCAAGAGTTTAATAAAAAGGGTATGTTTATTTATTATCTATTTCTAGCAACTTCTGAATTACTAGATTTCTGAATGCTAATCTAACCAATTTTTTTAAAGCTTTGAACACAGACAGAATAAAATTTTAATTTTAAACGCTATTAAAATTAAAATTGTATAAGGTCACAAAAAAATTCTAAAAATCTTAACTACTCTAATGAAAAGATTTTGCTATCTAGTATATTACTTTTAAAATACTTAAGTTACATTGCTTACCTTTGGGGAGTCTGCTGACTGACAATAGCGTTGGCAGTCTCTCTCAAATATACTTCCCAATCCGTTTCAGGGATATCTTGATCTGAAGTAAAAGGATACCTATATGACAAAAAAGATCATTTTGTATTTTAGAAGCTGAGAAAGACATATGTGATTTTACTATAAAAAGTTCTATTAACTTTTCATTTATACTTACTGTTGCACCCTGCAGGCTTCACACATAAGCAAGGCTTTTCTGAGATTTCTACAGGACTTCTCTGCAAGTCTATGAGCTAGCTCTGAAGGAAGATTCAGACCTTCTTTCTTGCACACAGTGGACAATACATGGCAAATCTATGAAAACAGTTAATAAAACTGTAGCCAAAGAGAAAAATCAACTTTTCTTGGATAGGACAATACTCATTCAAACATGATTTTTGTCAGAGGAGAAGAAAGGAGTGTTTATTTTATTTTTTACTAGAGAAACCTTTAAGAAAAAAATAAGTCAATCTCATTCCAATTAATATTAAAGGTATGCACTATCCTAAATTCTCAGAAGTGAGGTTCTGTTTGATATTATAAATGAATTGTTTTACTGATGATAGAAACTATGATAATTATACCAGAGTAATAGTAGTGGGAAATCTAAGAGAACTTCATTTTAGATTTCTTTTTCTACATACAACTGGAGACTGAAATCTCTTCTGCATTCCAACAGTCCTTCTTTGTACTCACTACCTACTCCACAGACAGCTTTAATTGACTTCAGAAGATCTATGTGTAGAAGATAACATAGTAAATTACTGAAGCCCAGTCTCTGAATTTATTACCCACTATAGCTCGTACTACATAAATAGCACAAATAGTATCAATGCATAAGTTAGAAGGACAAAAGTGTTTACACTATGCAATAGCTTTGTAGTTAGAGAGTCTTTCAAAGTAAAGAGTAGGAAAAAAGTGGCATTTATATTTTAGTTTTAAAATATGTCAGATGTGGTAAAGAAGATTTGATAAATGAACAAACAGCACTCTTTAAATCTTTCAAAAAAATTTATGTTCCAACTTAACTTACATCTTCAATGCTGGGAGCAGGAACACGAACTGCAAGGCATCTACTCCGAATAGGTGGTATTACTTTTGATGTAGAATTACAACACAGTATTAATCTGCAAGTAGACATGTATTTTTCCATAGTTCTACGTAAGGCATGTTGAGCATCTTTGGTAAGTTTGTCAACTTCAGTCAGTAAAACCACTAAAATAATTATTAAAAAAAAAAAATCATTAAAATAAATTAACTCAAAGAGAAAGTCTTGGAGTAGTTTCCCCCTCTCTACCAAAGGTCAAAAGTCTAAAAACAAGCTCTGTAGAAACAGTGGTTGGCAGAAAGGTATGTTCCATTTTTCCATAATGGTCAAGATAAAGAACTAATTCTTACTCTAAGGCAATCTAAAAGCAAATGTTACACTTTTATAAGCAAAGATTTTTTTTCACTGAGTTAAGGGAGAGACTTTTTCTAGATTCAGCTCTGTGACTTTAAACAATTCATGTAAAAGTCTCTGGGTCTCTATGTATTCACCTCTAAAATTAAGGTATATAAAGAGGAAGAGAGATATAGACTAGATGATTTCTAAGGTCCCTTCTTGCTTTTAATTCTGCTACAAAAAAGTAATTTTAGCAATCTATCAAAAAAAAGAAAAAAGAAAAGAAAAATTTGGATATCAAGGAGAAAAATTAGGTGGCAAAATGTATTAATATTGGTTTAACCCATTATAGTTCATGTTTTCTTGTGCTGTGATATATAAATATATCGGGTAATTTAATTCTAGATTTTTCATTTAAACCACCATCAGTGTGACAGCCATAAAAACATTTATTTCTAAGGCAGTAAATCAAATAAAATTCTTCCTAATAAAATGTATCATACTTATGCTTATCTTTGTACACAGAAGGCATTTTAATTATTTTAATCTAATTTCCTGTTAGTTCTAACGTATCGCTACCCTGGCAGTCTGCTTTATTCTTACCACTAAGGTATCTTAAGATTTCTCTGGGATGTCCTTATTTTCTAATGTCAGCAAGGCTAATCTAATTTAAAAGGAAAAAATGCCAGGATGAGAACAGAAGATACATCAAACATATATACCTCTACTTCCAACAGCAAAAAATTTTCTCCATGACTTATAACAGCAATAAATACTTCTTTCATCCATTTCCTATAGTTAATAAAAAGCCAACTAAGGTTTGTATGCTTTTTCTACTTTTCAAATGGAAATATTACTATACATCTTCTTTGATTCTCTCAGTATCCTTATACAATAGGCAAAACCAAATATCCATTCCCATTTTTCAACAAGGGAATAACCTCAAGGAAAAAGGGACTTATCCAAGGTCACACATAAGTAATGAAATACACAATAGGGACTTCTGACTTATTTATTAAATACATGGCACCTCTAACACTACTGACCTCTAAATGTTCTAAGTAGTTTTTCTTGTAGTAATGTTGGATTTGCAAAGCTTCACTCATTTTCTCATCAGTCCATTTAGAACTAAAGCACTTATTTTGCCCAAGTTAGCCAGTTTAATAATATAGCTAAAATTTACTTAGTGCTTGAAGTAAGTTTGGCAAAGCACTTTACACATCTCATTGTATTTCACATATCATGTCACATACCATCTCATTTGACTACATAACCCTTAAAGATGGATACTATTACTACTACTACTATTATTTGTCCTTCATTCTCAAAAGAACCATGATATCAGGGTGGTGATGACATGCAAGTGAATTAAATTTAAGTGAGAATCTGTGTGCAAAGTCACCACTTCACTTTCTCTTCCAAAGATATTTGGGTCCAGTGGCTAGATACAGATCAAGATGACTGGAGATGGCCACAGAAGCAGAGAAATACCTGAATCTTTTTGAGGTAAAGTCTAAACAGATTTCAGTTTCATTAAGGCAACACTTAAATCAGTAATAAAGTCTAGGTAAGAAATGCGGCAGAGAATGGCCTCTTTTACTTAGTCAAAATAAAACTCAACACAGAAACAATTGCTGTTTACATTCACTTTGCCAATCAGGATCCAAACAACAACCAAATGTGGAATGGCCTTGGATCTACTATTGGTCAATCAAACCAGTGATTTGGTTTCAGTTATCAAAATTTACATTCCTTTGGCCAGAACACCCACAGATAAAGGTATGACACCTCCAAGTAAACAGAGAGAAGGGGAGGGGAAGGAAGGAGAAAAAGGAAAGGAGGAGAGAGGGAGGGCAGAGGGGAAAGGAGAGAAAGGTAGGACAGGGCCTCTGTGAATAAGAAAGAGTAAGAGCTGTCCCACTGGAGACCCAAGTGGAACCGGCTCATTGAGCAAAACACAGCTCCTTCTTTTTTTACTATTAATATTACACATCTATTTTAAAGATCAAGAAAAAGGTTCAAAGAGTTAAACAATTTGCCCAGAGTTAGACAGCTACTAACTTTGCAAGGCAAAATCTGGTTCTTTAAGCACACCAACCATTTGAATGCATGACTTTAATGAAAGGGCTTTAGTTTAAACTAGTCTTCATTTCTTTTCCCATCCTAATCTGTAGTTGCACTTTGTCTTCCCCTCTTCATGAAAGGAAAGTCTTCATTGCTGACCAATGTTAATTTTTTTTAAGGCAGTTCCATCTGAAGTCTGAATTTAAAAAACTCAACATTTTAAAATTCCATTAAAGAAAACAGAAGGTTTTGCTTTTATTTTAACAATGTATACTGATGTTAATAATAGGCTGAGAAGATTAAAAAAAAAAATCAGAAGGGTGCTCAATCTACAATCAAACTAACAACAGAAATCAGAAAATTTGTTGTTAGGAGATAAAGGATGGGAGAAAGGTATATTGAGGGCTAAAAAGTGCAAAGGTTAGGGAAAAATACAATCACAGGTGATGCTATACCAAGAGAAGAGCTTATTTTCTTCATGGAAAGTCAGCTCTAGAAGATGAGCATCATGGCAACAAGATCCTGGGGGTAAGATGGAATGTGCTCAGTAAGACTATACTACAAACCAGCTGGTTGCTGCTACAGAAGGATACTGCCCCTATCTCTCCCTCTGTACTGATACCCTTGTATAAAGCCCCATTCATCCTATCCTATTTTTGACTCTAGTTAAGCGTTCCCATGATTAATGACATCACATTTTCATGTGTTGGCATATTATAAGTAAATATTTGCTGACTGGTTATAAACAACATTTTCTCATATTCGCATAGGACAGACCAGAGACAAAAAACAAAGAAAGTCCCAGAGGAGCAAGTGTAGATGTGTATGAATGTACATAAACAAAGGCAAACAATAAGTCAAAGCCAAAATATAGTAAATAATGTATGTATTTGAGTTAAAACTTAGCTAGAACACAGATGGATAGTATTTGTGCTCTTTTTTTTTTTTCAAACCACTAAGATATTATGAAGCAACATGCCATATGTAGACTTCTTTGGAAACTTTAAGGCACTACATGTTAGCTTCCAGATATTATATTTCTCTTCATTGTTTTTCAACAAGTCCCTATCAAAAAGCCTAAAAATAACAAAACACAGATAATGTTTTTAAAAGTTGTCTTCAACTTCATTAAAATTTTCACAACATTTTATTTTATATATGCAATATTCCATTTCAATTTTGAATAACAACTTCCCATGGCTGGTTTAGGGAATGGATGATGCTAATTTTTAACATTATCTTCATTTTTATGTACCTTTAAACTCTCTTTGGGTACTTGTCTCAAGTTGCTGTGATTGTGCCACTGTTTTCAATAGTTCCTGAATTACAACCCGGTCACTATTTCCAGCATCACTACATAAAACAAAAACACAAAGAAAGCATAATGTAACAATTATTTTTTTAATTCGTTAATTTGAGAAAATTTTTAAGACTCCCTCCCAAATGGTTCAAAATGATTTTACTCCAACACATAGCACAATAAACTTTGTAACACCGCAATTTACATGATTAGTCCTTAATAAACAAGTCAACAAATCTTTAGATATGGTCACTAGACTTAAAAGGCAGTAAGATTTCTCATATTACTGAACAATGTATCACTAATTGGTTACATTATAGACAACAATGCACCCAAGAAATCTTACCCATATTGTAGTTTTGTTTATTGAGAAGGTGATGAGGATAACTACTACAATACTGTAGTTACTGAGTGGTCAGGATGATTAAAACCCACACTCTATGACTTAGTAGATATAGACCAAAATTCATCATAACACCTGGAAATGGAGCTAAGAAATAAGTGACCCTGGGCCCTCAAAAGCAGTTCATCAAAGCTTTCCTTCTTGGTAAGACTTATCAGAATCTGTCCCCTCATGACATATATAGCCTTTGTAGAATATACAGTCATACCACAATGGTACTTCAGTGAAGTCCAAACAATTTTCTGCTTAAGTATTTGTTAAATCAACATGTAGAATATAGCTTGTGGATTACATGCAGCAACACTGAATGCTTCTACTTTTATATTGAAAATTTTGAAATTCAGACACTTAACTATCCTCTTCTTGAAGAAAGAAATGAAAAATGACAAACCATGTATAAATCTGAGATTTATACCCAGCATGGGATAGATAAATAAAGGAGTTGACTTCATAGGATGAATTGGCTAGATAAAAAGGAAAAACTAGACAACTTAGTAGCTACTCCTTAATCACATCTTTCCAATGTGACTTCACTGCAAGTAGTCCTTGATTAATAGATTTTAACTTGCAGCAGTACTCTTACATTCACAGTTGAGATTTTACAATGACAAAGCGGGAAGCAAACAAATCCCTGCAAGATCATTTCCTAAAAATTACAGTAAGTAGCATTAAGTCTCCTGAAAAGATGACCCCAATGGTGTTTCTTCATCTTATTGCTATAGCAAAAATTGTAAAAGAAATATGAGTCAGTGTCCACTTTCATTGTCTAATTATGATAATAAAGCTAATTCTTTCTTGTTTTAAAATTTTAAATGGTACTTAATTTTTTCCAATTACATTAAAAAGAAAAATATTAACATTTTTTAACTTTAAGTTCCATATACCCAAAGGGCTATCAAATTGTGCATACCCTTTGATCCACTTTGATCTATATCCCAAAGAGATCATAAAAAAGAGGGAAAGATCCACATATGCAAAAATATTTGTAGCAACCTCTTTTTGTAGTGGCAAGGAACTGGAAACTGAATGGCTGAATAAGTTAAGGTATAGGGATGTAATACAATATTATTAATCTATATAAGAAATGATTTCTTTTTCTTTTTTTTAAATCAGAATTATTTTTTTTTTATTTTATGTATTTATTTTTTATTATAATAGCTTTTTATTTACAAGACATATGCATGGGTAATTTTTCAGCACTGACCCTTGTAAAACCTTCTGTTCCAACTTTTCCCTTCCTTTCCCCCACCCTTTCCCCTAGACAGCAGGTAGATCAATACATGTTAAATATGTTAAAGTATATGTTAAATACAATATACGTATACACATTTATACAATTATCTTGTTGTACCAGAAAAATTGGATTTAGAAATAAGGTGAAAATAACCTGAGAAGGAAAACAAAAATGCAAGTGGACAAAAACAGAAGGAATGGAAATAGCAGGATAATTTCAGAAAAGCCTAGAGAGACTTACATGAACTTATGCAAAATGAAGTGATTAACTCTGATGGACTTGACTCTTCTCAACAATGTGGTGATTCAGGCCAATTCTAATAGACTTGTGATGGAGAGAGCCTTCTTACACCCAGAGAGAGGACTTAGGGGGCTGAATGTACATCACAACATAGCATTTTCACCTTTGTTGTTATTGTTGTTTGCTTTTTTTTTCTCATTTATTTTTCCTTTTTGATCTGCTTTTTCTTGTGCAACATATAAAAATGTTTAGAAGAAAAAAAAAAACCCACAAAACTTCAAGTTTCAAATTTTGCCCCTCCTGTTTCTTCTCCCTTTCTTAAAAATATAAGAATTTCAAATAGGTTATATTTGTGGAATCATGTCAAATATTTTCATATTAGTGATATTGTGAAATAATAAATCAATTGAAAGGGGAAAAAATACACACAAAAAAAGATAAAGAAAGTGAAAATAGCATATTTCAACCTTTATTCAGACTCCATCAGTTCTTGTTCTGGAAATGGATAGCATTTTCCATCATAAGTCCCTTAGAATTGTCTTGGATCATTGTATTGAAGAGAAGAGCTAAGTTATTTATAGCTAATCACTTCATAATGTTGCTGTTATTGTATATAATGGTTTGACTCTCTTCACTTTGCATCAGTTCATGTAAGTCTTTCCAGATTTTTTTGAAATCCACCTACTCATTACTTCTTACAGCAAAATAGTACTCGATTACATTCATGGACTACAGCTTGCTAGTAACTCCCCAACTAATGGCATCCCTTCACTTTTCAATTCTTTGCCACCCTAAAATGAGTTGCTTTAAATATTTTTGTACATGTAAATCCTTTTCCCATTTTTTATGGTAATCTTTCTAAAAGCTATGCTAATAAAATGGAAGCTCTGGCAGATTCTATACTAGGTTGGAAGGGTTATAGTTTATATATCTGCATTCTGAGGACTAGCCTAGTTAACTTCAAATTCATCCTTAAGCTGTTAATAGGCTGATGATTTATTTTATAGTCATAATTATTATGAAGAGGCTATTTCTATCAATTAAAGGAATGTCCCCCAGATTAGACAACAAATCCTTAAAACACGAAATGATATAAATGTAACTGTTTACCCTGTTTTTCTTTCCTTTTGGCGAAACAACTGAGGTTAAGTGACTTGCCCAGGGTCATACTGCTAGAACGTGTTGTGTCCCAAGGCCAGATTTGAACTCAGTTCCTCCTGACTGCAGGGCCAGTGCTCTATGTGGTATGCCATCACTTTATTTACCTTATTTTTAATATATTTACTAGTTTCTAACATGAAACATATGTCACAACCACTGAAATACAGAAGAAAACGTTAGAATTTCTATTTACATTTATTAAAAAGTGAGAAAGGAAGTTTTACTAATATTTAATGTGTAGATTAAAACTGCTATCAATTAGTCTGTATGATAAAAGATCACATATCATATATAGCAAAAGAGGTACCCTGAGAGAAAAGTAAGAGTTCAAACAATGTAGAAAACTTGACAGTTATCCATTACAATTTAATTTGTAAACACTTCGATTTATAGCTATTTCAAGTTTTAACTAAATTATCCTTGACAAAGAGGACAAGAGGCTTAAAAGGATTCCTGCTAAGAAAATATGGGTTGAAAATAATACTAATAATGAGAATACAAGCAAAGAACAACAAAAACCAAATTTAAGTGAAGCAGAGTGGCATGAAGCCATCAACCTCACTCTTTTTTCAAAGATCACTGAAGTCTAGTGGCAAAACAAAAGTCAAGTTAACTGGTGATGGCCCAGGACGCACTGGATGATTTTGGTGTCCTCAATGTCTGACCAAGCTCTAAGTGATCCACAGCACATGCTTTAACCATTTTCATGGCCATTGGAACAAATTATTCTTATTTACTGATTCCATTGGGGGTAAGTCTTTACATTTTTGGGATAGAAACCCCCTAAATTCACCAATGGATTTGAGGCTCATCAGTTACCCTCAACCTGATTAGTTTGTCTGTTGAGATGGTTTACCAGGGTGTAGCTGCTGCACATGCTATAGATTCTTAGAAAAGGCAAGAGTTTAGGGCCAAATAGACATCAAATGTAGATCAGCAGCCCTGAATAGGGTTCAGCAAGCTCTTTTATCAGAGGTATTAAACCTCCTTGAAGACACCATATACTCCATTGCTAAAAATTAGCTATCTAATTTTTTAAATACTGACAAATATAACATCTCATTTGAACATAATAAGCTAGTTAAGTAGGTACATAAGGTATCATTATGCTCTGCATATTAGCTCAAAAGTCCTTAAAGATAGGAACTCTATATTATGATCTTTGTCTCTTGTGACTAATATAGAATATTGCACATAATAGGAGTTTAATAAATATTTGCAGAGTATCATTTTACATCTAAGACACATGTGCAGAGAAATTAAAAGATCTACCTAAGATAAAAATTAATGTACCAACAAATATTTGTTAAGATCAGAGGATACAAAGACAAAAGTGAAACCTTCCCTGAGCCATCAAAGAGCTTACATGGTAACAGTAAAGATAAGAGAATGAACGTGAGTGTGTGCACATGTGTAAATACATTAAATTTATAAAAATTACATGTAAAATATATAAAATAGCAAGAGAGAGTACTAACTGTTGGAGAAATCAAGAATGTCTTCATATAAAAGGTGATCCTTGGATCTTTTCAATAAAGGAAGGTGGTGTGTCTTCTCAAAACTAATTATCCTTAGTTCTTTCAACCAATCCTTCTAATACAATTTTGATCATTGTGAACATCTTAATGAGGCTGAATGGTTGTCTTTTATTCATGTTTCCATGAAAGGGGCAGAGATAGGTTAACTCATTAAGTTATTATGAGTGTCTTGGTGTTATTTTTGCCATTATTACTTATTATTATCTTATTATTACTTATTATTATCATTCAGTAAATTATGAATGTCTCAACTCCTCTTTTCTAAATAGATGTATATCCTCATTTTCCTTTCATGAATTGTTATCGCCACTTACTCATTTGCTAAGAATGCTTTCTCCCCTCCCTATCTGAATGTTACCCAACTATCAGATCCAAACATTCCCTTCACTTCAAATTAGTATGAGATCTCTCAGGCGCAAAACAGGTCTCAGATTTTTCCATCCACTTCAGCAGGAATGCTTAATGTGGGGTCTATGGATGTCTTGATTAAAAAAAAAAAGATTTTGCCCTGTGCAAGGAAAGCTAAATATTTGTTTGTATTATATATCAGTAATATTCATTATCTAATCATATTCACTTTTATTTTCAAGATGCACATATTATGCTTTTTAAAAAAAATCCACCTTTGAAGGCATTTAGAGATGCAGAAGGCAATAAATGATTTGCAAATCAAATCATTTAGCAAATAATGTAATAAATGAATGGTCATTTATAAATGACTTACCTAGGGTTGACTTCAAGGTGATAATTACTTGCAATTGTGCTGATTTCAATTTTCTTTTTAGATGGGGTCTGTGTAGAGGAAAAAAAAAAATATATATATATATACTAAATATATTTCACAGATTAATTTTTAGATTAAGTGCAAGGTATTCTCTAGTGTCATTTTTGTGATATAAAAGATTCAGTTTAGGAGTAGATAATCCAACCCATTCTAAATATATATTTAATCTACATATACTCTAGCAACTTTATAGAGCTGTTATGAGAAGATAAAAGGTCATTATTCCTTTCTTATGTTTCAATCAGTTTTAATTCAAGTACTCACTTGGAAGCATTAACTATGATAAAGATAAACATGTAATTGTATACTTGAGTTTGAAAAAGTAACTTCACACATGCAAGATGTGTTGAGACTAGTTAACAGTTTATATTTGAAAATGATCTCAAAGTGACTTCAATTAAGTATCAGCTACTAATGAATTTTCAAATAAAATTCTACAAACTTCATTAATTCCCCCAGAATAAACTCATCACTTAAAATCTCATCATCTGGGAAACTGATTCAGCTTTGATAATCCATACCTCCCTCTTAAAATGCTTCCAAAGCCTTCCTCCAAAAAAAGCTTCAGATTTTTCTAGCTAATTTCTTCTCCCATCAGCTGCTCTACTTGCTTTTGACTACAGTAATTTTTTATATATTGTCTTCTCCCATTAAATGGTAAACTCCTTGAAGGGCAGGGATCATCTTTCATTTAATTCTAACAATCACCAAGTAAAATAGGTGCTACTACTGTTCTCATTCTACAAATATGAAAACTGCTAATTATATAGAGGTGATCACAAACGATTTAAAATCTTACTAGCAAGAATCAAAACTAGGTTTTTAACAATTGAGAGATTAGAGAAGGCTCCATAAAGGAGACATCTAGTCAATCATAACAATGTCAAATAGAGACTTACTAGATGATGAGCTTAGTGGTTAAATGTATAGATTTACAAGTCAACTGCGCAAAGATTATAGATAATACATAAGAACTTTTCCTAAGAGAACCCAAAACAAAATCTTGAGGATGACCTCTAACAATGTGATGGGAAACAAATAAGAATCAAGCAAATGAGATTAAGAAGAACCAGTAATATCAGTAGAAGAGACAGGACATAACAATGTCACAGAAATCAAGGAAAGAGACGTTCTCCAAGGGACAACGGGACTTAAGAGTGTCAAAATCTGCACAAATCAAGGAAAACAAGGACAGGAAAACAGTCATCAAATTTAGTAGTTAATAAATAGAGAAGTTTAAAAAGAGAAGTTTCAGAAGAATGGTAAGGTCAAAAATCACATTTCAAGGAAGTTGAGAAGCTGAGAAGTAGGAGAAATTTTCTATAGCTTCTTCACCTGATCTCTTAGGAGTAAGATGTCTTAAAAACTTAGCTCAAATGCCAGCTCCTACATGAAGTTGCTCCTGAGGAACATTCCCCTCCTCCCCAAATTTTAACCACCTTTCCTCCAAAAACACTATATATATATATATATATATATATATATATATATATATATATATATATATATATATATATGTATGTATATATATATATGTATGTATATATATATATATGTATGTATGTATATATATGTATGTATATATATGTATATATATATATATATATGTATATATATGTATATATATATATATATATATATGCGTCACTTATGTGTATATGTTTTATCTCCTGATAGAATATAAATTACCCTTGAGGATGGGAACAGATATGTTTTTGTCTTTTGCATGATAAAACAAACACACCCATACATACATACATACATACATACCTACACACACACACACACACACACACACACACACACAAATTCATTAGAAGCACTATTTTCATTTCTCAGTGAATTAAGTAAAAATGCTATATATGTTAACAAGATCAAGTGATATCTATATAAAGCCTTTCTTAATAACCTCTATAAGTAACTTTTCTGAACTCTTCATAGAACTTTGTCCAACTCTTGTGAACTTACACTTTACTTTATAAATTATATTTGTGTATATATATATGTGTGTGTGTGTGTGTGTGTGTATATGTATGTATGTGTGGGTGTGTGTGTGGGTGTGGGTGTGTGTATATCCTACTTGATTATAAAACCCTAATGACAGAAATATATGATCTTATGATTATGATATAATAATAACTAATATTTACTTAGCACTTCAAGGTTTATAAAGCATTTTACAAATATTATTTCATTTATCCTCACCATAATCCTAGGAGGGAAGTGGTATTATAATCCCCATTTTACAGATGAGGAGACTAAAGCAATATTTTAAGTGACTTGCCCAAGGTCATAGATGCTAATTATCAGTCAGGATTTGAACTGACTCAACCACTGAATTACTTTTAAATGTATTAAAGTTCAATCTGAATGGTTTCTTATATACCCCCTAGACTGTAAACTACCAGAAGGAAAGGTTTGCAGCTTTCAAAGTGCTTAGATACTACTTCTTACCAAATGCAATATCTTGAAGAGTCTACCACAGGATATTGTATAAAATAGGTGTTTGACAAAGGTTTACTGAGCAACTTTATCAGTTTAAGATATACACATACCCCCAATGACTGAAGCACATGTGGGAGGAAATTATAACTCTATCCTTTACAAATAAAGAAACTAAGATTTCTATATTTCTCTGAGATATACCACCTGGATGTGACATAGATATAAGGGAAGTGAAATGGAAAGAGCAGTAGATATGGAGACAGCAGACTTGGATTCAAATCCTGATTCTACCATTCATAATTGTGTGACTTTGAGAAAATCCTTTAAACTTCCTGAGCTTCAGTTTCCTTATTTGCAAAATGTGAGAGCTGAATGACTTTTAAAGTACTTTCTAGCTCTAAAACCTATGAATTTCTATATACAAATACATGATATTTCTCAGACAGAAACTAGCTTACTGTGATGGTTTGATGTTCAATCCTTAGCTTTTCCACGCCAGCTCCATATAGTTCCCTCAGGAGACACATAATTCTTGTCTTTTTCCCAGCTCCTGATGGTCCATACACTAAGAGATGAGGGAAGTCCCCACATTGTACCTGGAAAAAGCAAAGAAACAATGATTTTGACATATCTCCTTGTGAGAAGTTATACATTTGTTCCCTATAAAGTTGATTTTCAATTAATATATATAGACAATTTTTAATAATTATCCTAGAAAATGTGAATACAAAAGAAAAGCTTCCAGAACATGACTGTGAAATATCAGTCTAACCAAGTGTACATTTTATAAAATAACAGAAACTTGGGTTGGAAAGGATTTCATAAAGCACAAAAAAATCCCCCAATCTGCAAGATCCCCAATATATATGCATCTTAATGGAAGATCTGTGATATGGCAGTCACTGCCTTCTATAATAACTAGTTCCATGAAGTTTTTTTCTTATACTCCAAAAAATTTAGATATCACAACCTATCCATATTTACTCATTCTACATAGCTCTTCATCCAAGTCTTCCCTTAAGGTCACCAAAGAGGTTTTACCTAATATGTTACAGGGTTTTCCTTTCTTTGTTTGGAGACTATGAGTTTATCAATGGAGCACTTGATTGACCTATTAATCAACCCTCATTATCATCACATGTCTAGGCCATCTTTTCTTCTATCACACATTTTCCTGATCACACATTTCCAGGAAATTCATCTTCAAAATTCTTTTATTTGGTATATATCATAACCTGGCTACTGTAGAGGGCCTCTGGAGAAGTATACTTTTAACAAGGATACTTAACAACAAGGTGTTAACTTAATGGAATTGATGAGATGATGGTTCTCCAGTTTACACATACTTAGTACTTAGTATAGTGATGTAATGGTTCTCTAGTTCACAGGTACTCAGTATGCTGTAATGATGTAATTGTAATAGGGTATTTAAGGGCTGAGAGAACTGGGGACAGAGTCAGTCAGAGTGAACAAACTGTGAAGGAGACAATAAAAACGTCAGACTCTATTCCTGACCATCCTTATGGTGACTATCCTGCTGAAACCAAGGACCTCCAGAAAGCTAGCCTGGATATTACATTCTAGCCCGGATATTACAGTCTACAACCATCATAAACCTACCCCTGTCCTTCTATGTGATATTCATTACTGTTGTGTTTTTTTGTCTGAAAGCTAGATGACCCTGGTGGAATATTAGTATTAAAAAAGGCCATCAATTGGAGAATGGCTGAATAAATTATGGTATATAATGTTATGGAATATTATTGTTCTATAAGAAATAAACTGCAGGATGATTTTAGAGAAGCATGGAGAGACTTACATGAACTGATGCTAAGTGAAATGAGCAGAAGCAGGTCATTATACATGGCGACAGTAATATTATATGATGATCAATTCTGATGGATATGACTCTTTCCAACAATGAAATGATTCAGGCCAGTTCCAATGATTTTGTGATGAAAAGAGTCATCTACACCCAGAGAGAAGACTGTGGAAACTGAGTGTGGATCACAACATAGCATTTTCATTCTTTTTGTTGTTGTTTATTTGCGTTTTATTTTCTTTCTCATTTTTTTCCCTTTTTGACTTGATTTTTCTTGTGCAGCAAGATAATTGTATAAATATGTATGCATATATTGGATTTAACATATATGTTTAATATATATTGGATTACTTGCTATTTGGGAGAGGAGGAAGGAAAGGAAATTGGAACACAACGTTTTGCAAGGGTTAATGTTGAAAAATTATCCGTGCAAATCTTTTAAAAATTAAAAACCTTTTTTTAAAAATTTTAAGATGGGCCTTTATCTATAGAAGCATGGAGTCATTAATTTCTCTATAATTTCTCTATAATCCACTCTGCTCCTGATTCTGAGCCCAACTCAGTGTCCATTTTCATTGTTTGTTCCAGATACACACATACACATACATATTCACAAATGAACACATGCATAAACAAACATGCGCATGTGTCATATTCACTTTTCTAGCTGTCATATCACATTGCTGAGTAAGACAGACTGAAATGCATATACACACATGCACGCACACACACACACACACACACACACACACACACAGATATATACCCACATACTGATGGACAAATTCTACAGAACGTCCAACTTCATGCCATAAGAAGAACAAACAATTTTCATTTACTTTTTTCCAATGAATAAATGTGCAGGTTTTTCCAAGAAGTATTTCATGGCCTTATGAAATTGAATGAAAGATGTACCTATAAAAGTTCCAACCAAGCTTTTTTGTTCAACATAAAATAAACATATGACTGAATATATCAAAACACCACTCTAAAGACTTTAAACAAGGTATTTGTTGAACTCTATCAAGTCATTCAAGATTCCTTTAAAGATACAACATACATAATCTTCAATCATCATCTGGTCATAAATATCAAACAAGACATAAAACAGAGATACATATATGCTCTCCAAAGATATTCACCAGTGTAATAGAAGAAGTTCAGCAAAGAATTCAAGTCAAAAAAGTATTTCTTTAGAACATTCATTTCCTTCTGATGATTCTGTTTGTACATAATATTATATTTGGTTGTATGAAATCACCAAAACACTGCAAGTCCTTCTTAGAAGAAATCTGTAATCACTCAAAAGGAGTTTGCTTACAAAGAACTTAAATCTCTACAATTTCCTGCCTCCTGTCCCCGTCTCCCTCTCCTCCTCACTGTTCCTACTTCTGCCTCCTAAGGCCAAACAACAATTCAAATCCTTCTGCCATGTAACAGCCTTCTATGCTTGAAGACAGTGGTATCTCTACCACACCCTAATTTTTTTCTTTAGGTTAAATTTCCAGGATTCTTTCAGTGTGGAAATTTTCATATGGCATTAGTATTCTCACTATCCCATTCAACCTCTTCTGTTCCTCTAATTGCCAGCTTTCTTCTTAAAACTTTGTCACAGAAAACTGAATATAATGATGCAGATTTAGTCTTATCGGAGTACAACTACCTTCTTTTCTATTCTGATATTAACTTATTTCAAGATCAAATTAACTTTTTCTGGCTATTATGTCAAATTTTTGAATCACAAAGAAGTTACACATTAAAATTCCCAGATCTTTTTTAGATAACCTGTCTTCCCACTATATATTTATTCTCTCACAATTAAAATTTTAAAATACTAGAGGGAAAAAAGGAAAAAAATATTTAAGTGCCTAACGTATAACAATTACTGTGCTAACCTATTTTAGAAATATCATCTCATTCAATCCTCACAATAACCCAGTAAAGTAGATGCTTTATCTCTACAGCCAGGAAGTATCTGAGGCACAATCTGAAATCAGGTCTTCCTGACTCCAGCATATGATCCACTTAGGCATCTGGCTCCCTACTACATAGATTGGCTAGTTCAATTATTCCAACTAAAAGGTCAAGAAAAGAGCCCAATTGTCTAATACCACTGTAATAATATTTGCCATTATATACACTGAACGTATGACCTAAGAGAAGAAATGTGCTCAAGTGCATCCCATATACTTTTTACAAATGTAAGAATTTGTAGATACTTTGGGGAGTTAATTCATTATGAGAGTTTTCATGGTTTAGTGAAAACTACAGTAACTTCAAATCCAGAAGACTTAAGTTATATGTACATTCATTTCTGCAATTAACTATATGCTATGTGATCTTAAACAAATTGCGCAACCTTTTAGGACTCAGGTTCCTCAGTCTGCAAAATAAGAACAGATTAGCTATTTCTAGTTTTCTTTCCTAAACTAATTTCTTAGTGATTATTTAATTCAAACCCATAATTTTGTAGAAAATAGCCACATAGACCTAGCTGTACCAGATCTAAAACGACATTATAAAGCAGCGGTCACCAAAACCATTTGGTATTGGCTAAGAAACAGACTAGTTGATCAGTGAAATAGGTTAGATTCACAGGACAAAATAGTCAATAACTATAATAATCTAGTGTTTGATAAACTCAAAGACCCCAGCTTTTGGGATAAGAATTTGCTTTTTGACAAAAACTGCTTTGGAAAATTAGAAATTAGTATGGCAGAAAATAGGCATTGACCCACACTTAATACCATACATTAAGATAAGGTCAAAATGGGTTCATGATCTAGACATAAAGAATGAGATTATAAATTAGAAGATAGGACAGTTTAGCTCTCAGACCTGTGGAGAAGGATGGAATTTGTGACCAAAGAAGAACTAGAGATTATTATTGATCACAAAATAGATAATTTTGATTATATTAAGTTTAAAAGTTTTTATACAAACAAAACAAATGCAGACAAGATTAGAAGGGAAGCAACAAACTGGGAAAATATTTTTTACAGTGAAAGGTTCTGATAAAAGCTTCATTTCCAAAATATGTAGAGAATTGACTCTAATTTATAAGAAATCAAGCCATTCTCCAATTGATAAATGGTTAAAGGATATGAACAGGCAATTTTCAAATGAAGAAATTGAACTATTTCTAGTCATATGAAAAGATGCTCCAAATCATTATTGATCAGAGAAATGCAAATTAAGATAACTCTGAGATACTACTACACACCTCTCAGATTAGCTAAAATGATAGGAAAAAATAATGACAAATTTTGGAGGGGATGTAGGAAAACTGGGTCACTGATACATTGTTGGTGGGATTGTAAACGAATCCAACCATTCTGAAGAGCAATTTGGAACTATGTTCAAAAAATTATCAAACTACGCATACCCTTTGATCCAGCAGTGTTTCTACTGTGATTATATCCCAAAGAGCTCTTAAAGGAAGGAAAGGGACCCACATGTGCAAAAATGTTTGTGGCAGCCCTTTTTGTAGTGGCAAGAAACTGGAAACTGAATGTATGCCCATCAATTGAAGAATGGTTGAATAAACTATAGTATATGAATGTTATTGCTCTATAAGAAATGACCACCAGGATGATTTCAGAGAGATCTGGAGAGACTTGCATGAACTGATGCTAAGTGAAATGAGCAGAACCAGGCGATCATTATACACTTCAACTATATGATGATCAATTCTGATGGATGTGCTCTCTTCAAAAATGAGATGATCCAAATCAGTTCCAATTGTTCAGTAATGAATAGAACCAGCTACACCCAGCGAAAGAACTATGGGAAATGAATCTGGACCACAACATAGCATTTCCACTCCTGTTATTGTCTGCTTGCATTTTTGTTTTCCTTCCCAGGTTATTTTTACCTTCTTTCTAAATCCGATTTTTCTTGTGCAGCAAGATAACAGTATAAATATGTATACACATATTGTATTTAACAAATACTTTAACATATTTAACATGTATTGGACTACCTGCCATCTAGGGGAGGGGGTGGGGGAAAGGAGGGGAAAAGTTGGAATAGAAGGTTTTGCAAGGGTCAAAGTTGAAAAATTACTCAAGCATGTTTTGTAAATAAAAAATTATAATAAAAGAAAAAAGGGGGGAAAAAAGAAAATAGCCACATAGTAGTTTAAGATACACAAACTATATTATTTCATTTGAAATGAAATGACCTTCTTCTATATGCTTTTCCTACTGCAATAAGCTACCTCTCAAAGGCAACCATATAAAGGCTTAATTAAAAATCAGAACAAAGTAACTATAAATTGCCTCTGTAACCATTCTTGAAACTAAGTAACAAAATCTATCCTTAATGTATTTCCTATAAGTAACATTGTTAATCAATACCTAGATTCAACTCTGAAAATAGTAAACAAAATATACTGACAGGGAGATTTGTAGGCATCATTTCAGTGTAAGTTCTGGTAAACTAGTGTAGCAAGAACAATGAATCCCCTGAAGAAGTCCAGTTATTCTAATTTATGCTAGTCCAAGTTATAATTGTATATAAAATATAGTACAACATTTTGGTTCCAGTCCAATGGAAATATGCAATGAAAAATAAATAAGTTTTTAATCTGTTTATTAACATAAAGCAAAGAATAAAAAAAATGTACTTTAATTCAGATAAACTTGAATTATAAAGTAACAGTTACATAAAGCAAAATTTTCAAAAATAAATATTCAGAATCAAAAATAAGTACTAAATATAAGCCTATTCCAATGATATGACAAAAAACATCAGTATTATCACTTGAAATATTTTAAGTAGTATAAACTAAATTGCCTTCTCTTTCTTTAAATCTTCATATATAGATTGACAGAACAGATAGAGTTTTAAGCACATCTCCTCAACTATGCATACTCACATTCTCACACAAAGAACCAATTATTTGAATGGCCAGGGGTCTTATCTAAAATTAGAAATGCTTTAAATATGATACTGTCTTTTTGATATTTTTTGATACTTTTCAAAAATTGCACTAAGATAACTTAAAAATCAGATTTTTAAAAGAGCATGTCGCCTACATTTTCTTATCTGGCTGCGGAAGAATTGGAAGTGATTAGCTGTTGTAGTTTCTGAGTACAAGGATTTCAAGGTCAATAACCAAATACATGTTTTCATTTAAAATCCTATTCTGTATTACCTCCTAACAAGATTAAGTTTTTTTCTTTCTTAGAAACAAATTTTGGAAGGCATCCTTTTCTAGAACAACTGATTCATCAGAACCAAAAATGTATTGATCAGTATATCCACTTTTGAGTATTTTCTTTAAAACATCAGTTGATTTATGTTTCCATTTTCTTTCATTGCCTGAAATAAACTGGAAACTTTTGCCTGAGTGTCTGTTCTAAAATCTTTAATATGTATATTTGAAAGACATTTCTATCATTGTAATATATCTTTTCCTTTTAGTTGTTTACAAACCACAAAAAGCTGATGCATCTTTGTCTCTTTTGTTTATTCTGATTTCATGTTTTATGATATTCTGTACAAGACGTCAGATATTCTGTACAACTCAACATCTTGTCCTGTAGTAGAATTACTATTACCATGGTCATGCTATTCAAACACATAAAATTTTTTGTTCTAATTCAAATTTTAAAAACTCTCTTCTTTTTTGTACTGACAATGTTTCCATCTGAAGTGTTCTTCCTTTTGTTGCTTTTGTTCAGAGCTATTTTCTTTTAAAGTAACACAGCTATTCATAACATGGTACATTTCACATTCACATGCTACAAAAGATCTCTGTAGTAGTTAGTATATTAAAATCTTCAACTAGTTTGCATAAATAGCATTCATTGAATTTTGGCTCATATTAAACACAACTTGTATTTTATAATTCAAACTTAATTGAATTTAACGTTATTTGAACTTGCATTAATCAAAACCTAGGCATGTTAAAAAGCAGTCCCATTACTTATAGTCAATATGTTATATAATATTTTTCAGGTATGAATTTTAAACTCTGCTTATTTCTTCACATAATTAGGCTTTCTAAAAAATTCTTGCATATTTTTCTTTTAAGATCATGATACTCAAAATATTTTCAAAAGAACAAAACAGAATCATAATTGCAAGGGACCTCAGAAGCCACTTATTTTACCTTATTAGTGATAGTGTCAAATACAATATGCATGAAAAGTGATTATGGCATCTTTGAAAACCTTTAATGAGAAAAAACTCACTAACTTGTCATTAAGTCTCCCTTACATTGTCAAATCTGCCTCTACCATCTTTCTACACTGGCTCCTACTTATGCCCTTTGGAGCCAAGCAGAGCAAATCTAGTCCCCCTTCTATATAACAGTCTTTTAAATACTTGAAACATCTATCATATAAATTCCCCTAAATCTTATACCTCCCCCAGATTGACACTTCTCTAGTTCCTTCACATAATCTTCATATGGAATGATCATGAAGCCTTTCACCATCCTGGTTTCCCTACTCTGGAAAAGCTGCAGCTAATTAATGCCCTTAAAATGTGGCATCCCAAACCAAACACAATATCCCAGATATGGTCTAAGAAACAGATATAGCAGCTTTATCTCCTTCCTGGATTGGGACACTATACCTTCCATACTGCATCTTAAATGCATGAGCTGATTTGACTTCCATATCACACAAGAGATTCCTACTAAGGAAGATGATAGTGAATCTTCCTTTTTCTCACAATGATTCCAGAGGCTCAGAAATCATACTTAAAGCTCTCATGGCCTAAGACCTCAAGCCAATCCTTTTCATTAACTTTTCTATCCTGGCTTTCAGGTGAAAAAAATACTTCTCTGTGATATAATTCTAAAGGGACTTTACTATCTATTAAGAAGAATCAAATAAGTCACAGGAAATAGACCTAACATGCTTCCAGGGCCAAGATGATTCTGGTTAGTCATAGCTTTCCACAGAGCAATCAGGGTCCCATCAGTCCTAAGCCCACTTTTAACTAATTTTCACTGGTATTTATCCTTCAGTCTGGATCTACTCTTACCTTTAGAGATAAATTTGAGTTATGTAAAAAGTCAAAATTACTCAGAGCCAAGCAAATAAAGTGGCTGAATGAGCCTTTGAATACTACAATTTTGAATCAAAACCAGGATGTAACTATAAAATAACAAGATGACTTTTCTTGAGGGACTCATAAGCTGGCTCTGAAAGAAATTATAAAAGAAATATTTTAGGTAACAGCAGCATTTTTTTAAATAAAAATGTAACCACTAGGTTACTACCTCAAAGAAACATTATTTTAAATCAAGAGTTCATCTTTTTTGGACTCTTTTGACAGAGTCTTGAAATCTATGGATCTCTTAGAATGATGTTTTTGAATGGATAAAATAAAATACATAGAATTGCAAAGTAAACCAATTATATTAAAACAGTAATAAAAAATTACTCAAAAATAAAATTCAGAATACCCAAGAAAAGATTCATAAGTTTGAACTCCTGTTTGTGACTCCTGATTAAGGCAAGAGAATAATATACTAAATGCAAGAAGACTGAGTGGGAAAGGCATAGCAATTGAAAATTTAAGGTGCTATAAGAAATTTAAATTGTACACATCAAAAAAGTGTCCACCTATGTAGCAATCTTTGGACCTGATATGGAGCAAAAGTATAATGATCATCATTTGGGTGCAAATCAAAGATCAGTATAATAGTGGAAGTAAACTACAGGCTGCCAGAATATCTGGGGGAAAAAATGGTTGATAAATTCATAACACATCACAATGCTGACAACTGAGATAAGACACACACCAGAAAAAGGAGATGTCATCTATTCACATATTTCCTGGAAGTTGCTTTCTATTAAAATCAGACCAGCTGAAAAAAATTACTGATCTGTTTTACTGATAATTTTATTTATTTATTTATTTTAAATAACGGAGGAAACAATGACAGATGCTGCTATTCTGAACTTAATTTTGATTTAAAAAAAAAAACAACTCATCGATAACATTAGGAAGATAGGAACCTTAGAAGGAAACAACCAAACCAGAATTTTGAGAATAGTCTGGCAGAAGAATGATTTGAAATATTTAGAGATGAGATGTAAGACTTAATAGACTGAGAAATGGCAATCAGCTTCAGAGGGATGAATCTCTCAAGACTTTAAAATACTAAAGTTGCAAAAAACAAAATGCAACCTGGTTCCTGACCAAGAGCCATTCCTCTCCTTTTCCTTCCTTTCTATATATTTGTACATATGGAGGCCAAAATAATCTTCCTAAAACAAAGCTATGTGACTTCTCTGTTCAAAATCCTCCAGTGACTGCCAAGAAAGTCAAGTTCAAAGTCATCAGTCTGGTTTCCAAGACACTTTATAAAATGACCTCAACTTTTCAGTATTTTCAGGTATTCTCACATAATTTACATTTCAGCTAAACGGGACAACTTGCCTCTCTCCCCACAACTGGCTAAACAAAAAGCTTCACGCACTTCTACTTCTGAAAGAAGTGTGAAACAATGAAAAGTATATTGGACTTGGCAATGAGGCGACCCTAAATCTTTCAAGTCCTTTAACTTTCTCATCTGTAGATCAAATTTGTAATCTAATAATATAGGGAATTCTCCAGTGAAAAAACTAACAATCTAGGTCAGTATTCTAAGCTATATTCTTATAGCATCCTAGAGCATTGAAACATTAAGTGACTTACTCACGTCCAGACAGCCAAAAATTCTTGGCTTCTAAGGACAGTGAACAGGACCATGGACCATGGACCTGGTATCAGGAATACCTGAGTTCAAATTCAAATCCACTGTGTGACTTCACCTATGTCTTCCTTAGTTTCTTCATTTGTAAAATGGGAATAATAATAGCACCTATCTCCCAGGTTTGTTGAGAGGATAAAATGAATATCATTTCTAAAGCATTTCACAAAATTGTTCTATAAATATTATTCATTACTATCCTCTATTCCAGATTACTTCTCTTCCTCATTTTATAAAATCAAGATAATACCTGCACTACCTACTGCAGAGATATTACCAGAAAAGCTCTGAAAAAAAAGTATTATATATATGCACTTTATATGCATTTTTCATGATGTCATGGTCGTTATACATATTCAGTGTTTCACTTTTACATTTCCTATTACAGACACACTGAATTCTTTTATTAAGTTGCCTGAGAAACCACCTAAATTTTGTCCATTAGCTTTCCCACCCAACAAAACACGATGTCTTTTGATGAAAGGCAAAGTCTTAAATTTAAGTTTGAAGGATCCTGTCTCAAAAAAATATTTTTTTCAAATAAAATATGTTACTCCACTTAAGTCACAAAAACTAAGCACAGAAAGGGGGAGGGGCAAAAACTAATCTATACTTATTTTGTTTTATTTACTTAAAATAATCTCTAAGAGAAGGAACTGTTGTTTTTGTTATTTGTTACGATAATTTTCTCTTTGTATCCTCAGCGCTTAGCAGTGTCAGACACATGGTTAGAACTTAATAAATGCTTGTCGATCCACTGATGGATCAGTCTTACCAGAAAGCTGAAGTGGGGGGAGGGAATGGAGCAAATAACTGGCTAGGTCGTCGCCCTTCCAGTCTGTGGGGTAAGGATGGGGGTGGGAATGGGGAGGGAGGGAGTTCACCGACTGTCAACACCGGCCCTAAGACTCCAGTCCTTTTCTCACGGGAAGGATGGGAGGACCAAGGACCGCTTCCCCTTCCTCATCCTTATTTTCCACCTTTTCCTCTTGTCCCCGCTCCTCCTCCCCAGCGCATTTCCCAGACAGTGAAGGGATATGAGGGAGCAGTGATCGGGTCCTCCCTCTCCGCCATGCCCGAGTTCATCCTCGCCGTCCCCCCACCCGGCCAGCAGGCCGCTCACCAGGTTCCGCAGCTGGGCCGCCTGCTCTTTGTGATAATCTAGCCGCCCCAGGGAGGTGGGCCGATACTTGTCCACCCAGAGACTCATGACTGCCTAAACTCAGGACCTCTGGAAGCTTGAAAACCCCGCGCCCGCGCGCTTTTCCCGCGAGCTCCCAGCAGGTTGCGTCACTACCGGCTCTGCCCCGTGAGAGCTGATTGGACAAAAGAGCTGAGCAAAAAGAGACTAACTTGAAATGTAATGAGCAACCTGACCAATGAGGGCCCCAAAAGGTAGGGCTCGTCAGAGTGTTCTCGCGACAAACGCAGCGTAAATTGGAATCCTTTCAGTGTCTACTCTCCCTTCCCCTAAAGACAGCTTGGAGCAGCTAAGGGGAGGGAGTGAGGAAGAAGGACAGCCAATCAGAAGCAGCTCCACCCCACGCTAGCCAATAAATTCCAACTATCCATTTTCTTTTCTCTTCCTTGCCAGTCTAAATTCAAGAAACTAGATCACCTATAGAATAGATTGACTTTCCTGTTGTGGAAGGCGGGGTTCCCCCCACCCTTTTCCCAACCTCATTCCTAAACTCTTTGCAGACTTGGTCCTCAAACGTAAGGTCGCAGCGTGCCTTCCTTTCTTTCCTCCACCTCAGTCCACACCGGGTATCACACCCTTACCATTGTATTCTGTCCAGGGTAGTAGACATTTTGATTGCTGAAGCTTCTAAAAATATCTTGAGGGTGACTGGGTAGAATTATTTTTTAAGGCCCGTTCCTTAAACTCAAAACACTGGTCCTCATTGATTGGCCCATGATAGATCTTAGCCCAAACCTATCTTGGTCACTGTTCGGGAATGTAAATAGCAATTGCTTATATTTTGGCCAGAAACCCTGAGGATCTTCCCTCCAAGACTGATTTTTTTTTTTTTTTTTTGCTTCATTTCTTACCCAATCTTCATCACTGAATGGGCATTGCCTCAGTCAAACTGAAACCTGAAAGATCTTAGCTTAAAAGGGCCCAAGTCATTCACTGTATGTGGATATCCTGATCTATATCTTACCACTGGACCCAGATGGTATAAAAGAGTGAGCCTGGTGACTGCACAGCCTTTACCTCACTTAAATACAATTCACTTGCAAGTCTTGACCAATGTCTTGGTCCTCTTCAAGAATGAAGAACAATGTCCATTTGTAGACTCTTCCAACTTCCTCCTCCCACAGAGGGAGGCTGGCTCTACATTGTGTGGAGAGAGGGCTAAAATGGAAGTCTTTGGACTTAGGCTGTGTTATCAAAAGACACCCTGGAACTCAGCAGGATTGGAGAGTAAACCCAGGATGAGCTGAGTCTACCTACTATTTCCCCAGTTGCTAGCTAATCTAGGAGTAGTATTACAACAAATACTTTTAAGTGAGAGAAAAGTCTTTTATTCAGTCAAGAGAAGTGCGGCTGTGCTCACTGGGTGAGACACCCCAAATACTGAGGCTGGAGCAAGCTTCATACTGTTAGTTTGGGTCATCACTCCTCCTTTCAAGGTTCAGATTGATCAGATTTACAGTCAGAGTTAGTTATAGTTTGGTGGAATTTAGAGTCAGTTACAATTGGTGAGATTTACAATCCTCTTTACTCACCTTTACTCACTCGACAGAAGTATGTCAAAAAGCTTGTGCTCTGTCATTGATCCTACCCAGTTTAGGCCAGTTTCCAGTGTTATTGTTTAGTTTAGTTGACAATATTTTAACAAGATATTTCACACACACACATATCCTTCAATCTGTTTTGATGCTATCTCTGGAAACCTAATCTCATGTTCTTCACAGGTTAGAATCTCAGTTCTGCCATTTAATATCTATGTGACTTTGGTGGGACATTATAACTTCTCTAGTTAAAGTTTCTTCATCTATAAAACAAGGGATGATCTCAACTCTAAAATCTCTGTGTGGTAAGGGTCATTACCCCCATCCCCAATTAATAAACCAGAGACTTGTTTTAGGAGACAAAAAGAAATTTATTGTTTTCTCATGAGAGAAGACAGTGCAAAAATGAGCAGTTTTCAGCAAATTTATATAGACTCAAAAGGGGAATCCCCATCTACCCATTCCTCTCCTCCATTCCAACTGCCCATTGATGTTTCTGTGGGTTTCAACCCCAATTCGAGTTCTATTTCTCCAATTCAATCATCACAACTTGGAAATCAAACAAAGGCCCTTTCATTTCATACTTCCAACTGTAAATCTTTGATCTTGTGAATTAAAAGCTCAGATAATCATAGGATAATAGATTTAGGGCTGTATAAGGACCTTCAAAATCCTCCATAGTATTATATATGAAATTTCAGGATTTGAAATGGATTGACTAGACAAGCAGTTTGGGTTTTGGGAGAGTTTTACATCAAAAAAAAAAAAAAAAAAAAAAACTAGCATACCTGTGTAGACATTGTTGAGGGATGAGATACCCTAACAGCATTTAGGGGTCCCCAGGCCGGTGTTGTAGGTTTTGCGAAAGAATTCGCAGTTCCAGTATCCAAGTTGAAGTTTGGCAAAAGGAGTTTATTTACATTGAGCAGTTCTCACTGGAGAACTCCTGATTAGGAAAGTAGGGAAGATTTGGGAGTTCAATTTTATTTAGCCTTTTGTAACCCATGGCTAGTAATTTCCAGATCAGTTATGAGTAGTGATTATTTCCTAGGCCAGAAACTAAAGAGTGATCTCCAAGTGAATTAAAGATGGGGATTATTTTAGGAGTTTCCCTAGGCCTGAGGGGGAGGGGAGGAGAGAGAGAGAGAAAGAGAGAGAAAGAGAGAAAGTTGTGAGCCAGAACCAGGAGATTCAGGGGTTTTCTAACCCAGGCCCCCCTCATAAAGATCAGGAGGCCACAGAGTCCTATTAGATCAATATAATGCAAACAACTGAGTGTTCTTATTTTTGCTTCCTTCCCAAAATAGAAGAATCATTTCTATATCTCCACACAGACCAGTTAAGTCTAGATAGTATCAAAGGCTTAAATACTTTCCCTTGTCATGAGTGGGCAAATCAACAATAACTTAGTTCTGTTAAAAGAAAACTAGTTGGCAAGCACAACTTTTTGAAGATGAGACCAAGTCCTGCACAATGAACCAGATTTACTATTTTTCTGGGGTCCAAATGACATGCCAGAGAAAATTGTTGACAGTTCCACCAAGTTAAGCCCAATTAGAAACAGCCCAAGTAAAATCAAAATACTAATTTTGCTTAATAAATCCCAGGCCAGGCCTGATTTGGTTGTAATTTGGGTCAAGATTAACTCAGATTAAATGTAAATAGCAATAATTTCTGCTTTTGCCAGAAACATTAAGGGCTTTCCCCTCCCGGATTTATTTATTTATTTATTGAGGGTTTTTTGTTGTTGTTGTTGTTTTTTGACTAGGTGAAAAGGGAGACTGCCTCTATTGCTACCTCACCTTAATCACTAAATGGGTGTGGCCTTAGTCAAACTGAGGTGTTGAAGACTTAGTTTAAAAAGGCCAAGGTCTCCCACTGCATCCAGAGCCATCTCCAGTCTTCCTGATCTTTATCCTGCCACTGGACCCAGATGGCTCTGGAGAAAAGAGTGAGGCAGGTGACCTTGCACAGCCATCCCTCATTTAAATTCAACTCACTTGCATTTCATGATATCACCTCCCTGATGTCATGGTCTTCTTCAAGAAGGAAAAACAAAAAATATCAACAACTAATTTTGCAAAATAGGTGTTTCTTGTGGTTTGTGGTTAGTAGCAGATTTGTTAAAGGCAAACTGGTTTTTTTTCCCTTTCTTTTCTTTCATTACTTTCCAAATTACTATTTAGATACTTAGCTGTAACATTTAGGAATCATATATATCAAACCATTGACTAGCATTATTATTCACATGTTATCACCTAAATGTATTGAATACTAACAGAATGTTATAAATTTAAAAAGTAATGAGTTTCACTATATACTTTTGGGCTACATAATTGTCTTCTCAAGTGACAGTCACATGTCTATGTTTTTACTATTACTTAAAATATTAACTAGATCGGGGTTTTTCACATTAGAAATTGAAGGCAAACCTGTAAGTAGCTTCACATTCTGCAATGTCCTGATGCTATATCTGCTCTCCTAAACTCCACACCTTATCTTGACAGCTTACTTCCTACCCCAACACACACACACACACACACACACACATACACACACACACACACACACACACACAAACACACACATAATGAGGTCAAGGTAAAAATGCCTAGTTCCAAATAAAGATGTGACAACTTCACAATAGCCATTCTCTTTGACAAAAGGAAGGTTTATTTAGGAGAAGATTTACAGACAAAAATAAGTGGTAAAATAAACAATAGGAATGGCATATATGAAATAGAGTTGAGAGAGCTTATAGTTAGCAAGGGGGAAAAAATTCCCTTGGGGAATTCACAATTAACCAGGAGAAAAATAGTATTCCATAAAGTTGGAGAAAGGCATTGACTGGCAGATTAGACTAACAAGAGTTAGCTAGGATAAGGGAAAAGACTCCATTAAACTGAAGGCACTGTGAGGGAGAGAAAGACAGTATCTCATAGTGGGCTTAGTTCTGAAGAGAACTTAGGAAAGATCATCATAAAAAGATCTTTTATAAGGGAAATATAACTTTGGGGGTTGCAAAGGCACAGAATGAAGAAGAAGGGTTTGGGAGCCAGGTAGCAGACCAGGTCCCAGACCTGCCTAAGGACATGCCAATGAAGAAAATCTGGGAAAGCTAATTCCTTAACTTATTGTAATAAATCAAGTCTGGGAAAGCTTAAATTCCCATCAAGGTTATCTCAAAGGTTGTTGTGAATGCCTTTAAAGATGCTAACTAGACTAGAGAACGATAGATAAATTAATAATAGTCTCTTGCTTTACATTTTTCTATATGAACAGCATTTGAAAGTTTACATCATATGCATTTAAGCAAACTGTGATTCCATTCTCTCTTACAGGCAAATTAAAAAGATAATAAATATTAAGTGTCTATGTGATGTAAACTGAGATCTTGGGGGTAGGGAAATGATGGGGTGAACCCTGAAACTGTCTAAACTCTCCTCTGAAAGAGGTCCACCATCAGGGAAGCCAGTTAAGTGGTCTCACTTAGTTGGAGATTATGGCCAGGGACATGGTTACACTCTATTGAGTTGAAGATTAGTCCAGAACCACTCCCAGTAGCTCAAACTCCCAAGATAAGTAATTTCTTTTCATTTGGAGATGTAGGCCCTAGGCATTGTCAACATTGACTCAAACTCCCAGTTAAGTAATCTCATTCAATTTTGAATTGAATCGAAACTCCAAGCCTCAGATGGTTAATAAAAGACAACTCTGAACCCTGAATCTTCACAGATGTCCTAAACAGGACTTTGCCCTCAGTGTAACCCACCTTTGCTATATTCCTTGCCCACTAAGAAGTCTGTCTTCCTAGCAAGCTGGTTTCTTAGTTCCAACAAATCCCTTTATGCCACATAGATTTTGGGTTTGTGAATTCTTTAGCATAGGACTTGCACCTACAACCAGAGGGGATCTCTCACCCCAATTCTTGCACCCCATCATTTGGTTCCCTGACCTCATCATTTGGTTCCCTGACCTCATCATATGTACCAAATACTATTCCACCAACTAAATATGCCTAATACAAAAACAAAACTCCCTCTTCCCTCAAATAGCTTATATTCTATCTGGGACATGTGTGCATATATGTATGACATTTACATATATGGGTACATATAAAATAAATATAAGGTGATTTAGCTAAGGTTAGAGTATCTTCTTGCACAGAACACTAAACTAGATGTGGAAGTAATTATATGGATAAAAAGAAAAGGCATAAGTCTTCTCCTTCCATTCTTTCCCCTTTTCCTTTCCCTTCCTCCACCTCCCTCTCCTATCTCCATCTTCTCTCCTCTCTCCTTTCCTACCAGCCTAGAAGATGCAGTGTTGAAGACCACTGAAGGTGCCATGGAACCCCAGAGGTGGGCATCACTGGGCAGTGCCAGGACATGTTCTCTTAGATGGCCATGTACCTGACCATTGAGCTGACAGCCACCAGTAAAAACTATAAACGTCTGTAAAACATAAACAACTTACCAGCCTGAAGTGTCTAGAAATGAAGGAATTGTAGTAAACATAACTAGAAGCCTAAATGACCTAAACCAAAAATATGCAGCACTTCAGCTTTATCTGCATCAAATACTTTAGTTGAGGAGCAAGTAGCAGCTCTTGAACAGGCAGCCAAATGTTGGATGCATATTCAAAGAAACTAGAAGCAAAGTACTAGAAGTTAGAGAGGTGATTAAATAATTCTTTAGCACAAAGACTTTAAATCTGAGAATGTTTCATAAGAGCTGAAATGTGTGAAATGAACTTACCAAGTTTCTATGCTTCAATTCCATAAGAGGCAGTGGTGCTGCTGGTCCAAGGAGAGCCGCAGCCCCACCTTTGGCCACCTCCCTCAATGACTTCCTAAAATTGTTCCCCTGGAACTCCATCTTATCTAATGCTTCATTGTGTGCCCTGGTCCAAGGCGCAGAAATCAGGATCAACTCCTAGCCAGAGCAGACACAGATGAGATGCTCTAGTCTCCTCATCAACTCCTTCCTCCTTTTTTGACTCTACTCTGAATGTGTCCCTATCCCTTTCTAACCTGTTCTTGAACGTAAATAATAAATAAATAAATGAAAGGCATAAGCATCACTTACATGGTCTTAGCCACACATTCTAGCAATATATGGCTCTATATACACAGTGTTACAAAAGCTGTATTTCCCAAAACCAACAACAAAAACGCTATTTCTCTCTGCACAGAAAAGTTGGCTACAAGTAGCTCCAGCAGAGGTGTGAGATAAACACATTTCCAAAAACCGTTGTTCCCATGTGCTTCCATCTTATATATGCTGCCTTGCATATATAAGTCTTGTCCAAGAGCAGAGAATAGGATAGCATCAGTCAAGAGCGACAGGTCAAAGTATTCCACAGGGTTGGGTGAAGTCTTGAACCTGCTATGGTGTGGAAGTTGCAATGGGGAAAAAAATCAATTGATGAAGATTCAGAAGCAAGAGATAAGTCAAAAGGGAAAGGAGGATAAATTAGCAGAGTAAACAGGTAATATCAAAGTGAATAAGAAGCTGAGAGACAAAGAGTATGCAAGGATCAGGATAAAAGGTTGGGCATCTCTCCTCTCCTGAGAGGTAAGTAGGAAGTAGACTTTGAGGCCAACCTAGTATTCCCCCACTTCCCAGCCTCCACTCCCCAACAGGAGATTAGAGCCTGAAACAAAGAGTTCTCTGACAATACCGCAGCATTTCCTTTCTGAGACTAACTAATCCTATCCTCCAGATTTCTCTGAATGCTCTTCAGGTCTGAATCACAGCTGTTTCCAGCAACTCCCATATGTCAAAGAGCTGTGTGTAAGTGCCAGCAGATACTGTACCGACACAAGTTAAGTAATTTTTACAAAACATTTATTTATTTAAAGCTAAATACAAAATAAGAAAGATACAAAATAGAAAAAGACAGAAAGGAAAATTATATATATATATATATGTACACACATATATACACATGCAAATATCAGTATCCATACATACATACACATATATACACATATATGTAAACATGCACCTAAAACAATATTAATATGGCTGATATATAATGTTAATTTCTCTCTTGAAAGAATCAATCTTTAAGTTTGATTTTGAGATCAATGATTACTAGTCCTTCTTTTTTTCTAATACTTTCTACTCCTGATCCTTGTAATGTTTGTACATATCTCTTATTTTCTATCCCTGATGACTCTTCTATTTTAATTCTACTGCTTAGTTTGCCTTGCCATTACTTAACCTCCTCTCTCCAGTGGATCCCTCCCTCCACCCTTTCCTTCCCTCTTTCTCTCATTCCCATTAATCTACATACATGTACATACATACATACATTAATCTACATACAATCCCACTGCCATAAATCTACTTCTCTTTTCATACCCCCATCATATGCTATTCTCTCCACCCTTATTTTTTTAAATAGATTTTGCAGAGTGCTATACCCATCAAAGTAATATTCATATTGTTTTCTATTTAACCCACTACTATTGTGAATAGGTTTTCAGAACTAACAGCTCTTTCCTCCCTTTCATTCCTCTATGTTGATTCTTTCTCTGCAGCTCATTTGTACAGTTTTTATTTTTTCCTAGACAGTTTTACTTTTTAGAGTCAGATCATACTCAACTCTGCCCCAATCTTTTTTTTTTTTTGAGCTACCCAATTACTGATGTCAATCTGAAGCATGTTATACGTTTCCATATAAAATACATAAACAATTTGTCTTTGTTAAGTCCCTTGAAATCAATCTTTGATCTTGGCTCTTATGTGTTAAATTTTCTATTAAGTACATGTTTGATTGAGACAAAGTCCTGAAAATCTGCAAGTTCATTGAATGTCCTTTTTTTTTTCATTCAATATTATGGTTAGTTTCCCTGGATGTGAAGTTTTTGGTCATAAGCTTAGTCTTGTTTTTGTTTTTGTTTTTTTGATTGCCAATATGACTGATTCCAGGACCTGAGACATTTTAATATGGCTCCTGATAAGTCTTATCCAATTCTAATTGTAGCTCCAGCATATTTGAATTGGTTTTTTTTCTTGTTTCTTGCAAAATTTTCTTTTTGATCTGGGGGTTTTGAAATCTGGCAAAAATATTCCTATGTGTTCTCCACAAAAGATCTCTTGAGGTGGTGATCAGTGGGCTTTTTCTCTTTCTGATTCCCCCTCATTCCAGGACAATTTTCTTGGATTGTTTTTTTCATTATTGTGTCAAGCTTCTTTTTTTTTTTTTTTGGTCACAGTTTTCAGGTTGTCCAATTATGTTTATATTTTCTCTTTTTTTTCTGTTTTTCATATCTGTTATTTTTCTTATGTTTCACAGTTCTATTTTTTCATTCTTTATATTTTGTTTTATTATTTCTTGGTCTCCTATGGCTTTACTGGCTTTCCCTTGTCCAGTTCTAATTTTCAAAGAATTCTTCTCATCTTTAAGATTCTATATGTCTTTTCCTAGTTGGTTAATTTTTTTTCATAATCTTCCTGTTTTTCTTGGATGGTTTTTATTTTTTTAAGCTTTTCCTCAGTCTCTCTCATTTGATTTTTAGTTTTTTTTTAATTCTTCTAAAAATTCTCTCTGGACAGGGAGCCATTTCATGTTATTCTTTTGTGTAGAAGAAGTTTTTTTTTTTTTTTTAACTTCACTGTCCTTTGAAGATGAACCCTTGTGAAGACCCTGTATTTTAAAATCAGCCAGAGTCAGGAATTCAGGTTAAGGGAAAATCTTAGATCTTTATTCTTTGCGGAGGTGAAGGGGGATGATGATAGGAAGTGAGAGCAGTCGCCACATGAACCCAGCCAGCAGTCTCTCTGCCTCTCTCTCCCCACCCACCAAAATCGTCTCTACGTCAATTCCTATACAACACATCAAAACTTTCACAGAGAGTGGGCGGGGCCATTCTTTCTCCAAGCTTATATATTAATAGAGTATCATCCAATTGCTATTTAGCTTCACGTGCTTGGGACCTCAGTGTATCAACTCAAGCTTCAGCCCATTACAACCCTGGTCCTTTTCCCACATTAAGTTTCTATGTTGGATTCTTTCTTCTTTGCCTGTTCTTCTTTTCTTTTTTTTCTTAATAAGATATATTAGTGTAAGCACCTCTAATCATGGGTATGGTGCCTCTAACTTCACTTCAGTTCTCCTCTCTGACTTGTAATCCCAAACCAAAAGCTTCACTCTTCTGCAAGTGCCTAAAGCCAGCAATGTCCCTGCTCCACTGCTTCTGCATTCATCAGATCTTCTGGCCTGGCCCTTAACCAGGGTCAAGTCTTAGTAGCATAGCTGGACCTGGTATTCCTAATCAGCCAAGGTTCCTTCAGTCTTCCAGATTTAGATTCCCAACTTGTCACAGGCTATCTGGGAGGTGAAAGTTCCTAATATTGTCTCATTTTAACCTCATGCCAAATCTGAAATGTAGGTGATATCCTCATTTTGCAGCAGAAGAAAGTGATATTAAGTAACTTACCCAGGCTCACACACAAAGTCATCCACTATTTATTAAGCACTTAACTATATGCCAGGGGAATAAAAAGAAAAGGAAAAAAGGCAATTCCTGCTTTCATGGAGTTCACAATTTAAGGAAGGAAACTATATAAAAAACAATTAGAGATCATCAATAAAGAGAAAAGATTAGAATTAAGGAAAGTTGGAAAAGGCTTCTCCAGGGAGATGGAATTTTAAATGAAACCCACAAAAAGCCAAGAGATGGAGATTGAGAGAAAATATGGAGTGGGGAGCTGAGGGACTGACAGGGAATCTAATGAAAAAGTTCTGATTTAGAAGAAGATTGTCTTGTCTTGTTTGAGAAATAACAAAGAGACCAGTGTCATTAGATTACAGAGGACATGGATCTGAATAAAGTATAAGACTGAAGCTATCTAGCCAAACAGAGAATTTTATACTTGATGCTAGAAATTACAAGGAGCCACTGGAGTTTCTTGAATGAGATTAGAGAGTGATATGGTCATACTCACAAGTCTGGGTGACTGGGAGGATGGTGGTATTCTCACAGTAAAAGAGAAACCTGGAAGAGGGAAGTTGGGGGAAGGGAAAGAGTTCAATTTGGAGCATATTAAGTTTAAGTTATCTATGGGAGAATTATGTAGTCGTGTGTCAGAGGCAGGACCTGATCCCAGATTTTCCTGGCTCCAAGTCTAGAACATTATTTCATCTTTTAAAAATTACTTTTTTGTATATGGTTTATCATATGCATAATGTAATCATATAATAATACATGTATATAATTTATAAGTGCATATACATAGAATAAGGGACATATTCAAAAATTTTTATTGATACAGTGTACAAGTAGGAGTTAAATGTCATTATAAAAATAGATCATTAAAGCAAAATAATAAGTTATTTATATTTGATACTCTTTAATTAAGTATATGAGAAGTAGGAAGGCAATTTGTATAGCCAGATCCTTTGTGGAGGTCTATTCTAAAAATAAAAGATAATAGCTATATGGTTTAAATGGAGACAAATAAAAGCATGTGAAAGTAGGGGGTAAGAAGAATAGAAAAATGGGGACAAGATTGATAAGTAGATAGAATCCAATTACAGTTACTGGAAAAATAAGTAGAATGCAGAGCAAGGCACCCGTATTTGGTCTCCCACCCTATTATCACAGAGAGGGAATTACTGATAAGCAAGGTGGCAAGATGGAAGTTTCCGGCATAGAAGACTCCAGGGACATTCCAAAAAAGGTAATGAGGACTGGCAGAAGGAAGGAGTGAGACTAAAGCAAAACTTAGTAAGTCTCAAAAAAAAGACTAGCTTCTTATCTCTAAACTGCACCTTACCCCAAAAAGTTTTTTTTTTTTTTTTCCCAGACTGCCACAGATTTTGAAGCAAAAGTTTGATGATTGCTAGTGAAGGTTGGTAAAGAGAGAATTCCTATACAGGTTCAGGTTGATATAGATGGCATCTGAGGTTCCTTTCAACTATGGGAATCTCTGAAGATTACAAATATAATAATAATCCAATTTCTGCCCTTGAGGCAGTTCTAATTTATAGTTTTATTGGTGTAGAGAGGATATTAGTATCTTGATTTTTTGAATATATGTATTCTTCATAGTCTATACTGGAATAAAATAAAGGAAAAGAATTTTATCAATTCAGTCAGAGATGAATGAAGATTACCCTCAGGAAAAATGATTCATCATCATAAGTTTCCAAGAAAGATTTTATGACATTATATCGGTGCTTCTTGAACTGACAGTTGCGGTCCCTAGGGAAGACTGTGTAAGGCTATTAAAGGAAATTGAATAAGTAATTTGGTGGATTATTAAAATGCAGACTGGATGAACAGAATGATTTGGCATTTACCACCGTTTCATGCCAACTTTTATGATTTTCACTGCCAAAATGGAGAGAGGCAAGGGTTTGTAATAGAAAAAAATACTGAAGTAGGAGTTTGAGTAAGTAGGTTGAAATCTATGTTCTGCTACTGATCCCCTGAGTGGCCATGAGTGAATTACTTCACCCTTCTTGTCCCTCAGATTCTTATAGCTCAAAGAGATTAAAAAAAAAAAAAGGTAAAGTACTCATGTCCAAAAATATTGATAGTTATAATAGCAAAGAATTGGAAATTTAAGGAGACCTTAACTAAGCAGAATGATTAAACAATTTATGATCTGTGAAAGTAATGAAAGGTGATGGTCTAGGAAGTAATGCATCATGCACCATTTTTTTGGCTTATAGGTCTAGACATGGCATAGTTGAATCAGAGCACTGTTTGTGTATTTGAGGGACATAGTTCCAAAAAACAATATGATATATTAAAATGGTTTAATGAATTTTCTTTCATTTGTAGGAGATATTTTGTGGTTGAGGTTCCTTTAGGGAAAAGCTTCTTTTTGTTTGTTTTTTATGTTTTTTTTTTTTTTATAATTGCTTTTTATTTTCAAAATACAAGCAAAGATAGTTTAACATTCACCCTTGCAAAACTTTGTATTCCAAATTTTTCTCCCTCTCTTCTCCCCCCCTTCTCCCCTAGTCAGCAAGTAATCCAAAATTAAGTATGTACAATTCTTCTAAACATATATCTACATCCATCATGCTGAACAAGAAAAATCAGTTCAAAAAAGAAAAAAAAATGAGAAAGAAAAAACAAGCAAGCAAACAACAACAGCAAAGGTACAAACATTAAGTTGTGATCCACATTTAGTCCCTATAGCCCTCTTTCTGGATGTAGATGGCTCTTTCTGTCACAATTGGAATTGGCCTAAATCACCTCATTGTTGAAAAGAGCCACGTGCATTACAATTGATCATCATATAATCTTGTTGGCTAATCCATAATACATGCCAAAAATATGTGTTCACTTGAAGAAGAATTTTTTTTTTTTTAGCATTCCCAAATTTCACACCTATTCACAAAAATCAGTATTAAACTGCTGAGTAATATCCTATTTTTTAAACATACAGATTTCTAAACTGTCACTAGTAAAACTGGTAATCCTTATCTCATTTAAACACCTAAAAAATAGGGATATACTTTAATATTTTAACATATCTGTGGTCATATCAATGTTGGCATTTCATTATCCATGCCAGTTCATTCTGTGCAATTCTTGTTCACATTCTTTCATAATTCCTCCAGAGAGGATATACTCAAATCACTGCTTGCTTTCCTCGTAAAACTTGATTATTCTGTTAGTAGCTGCTCAGTATTAAACTAGTCTATCTGATATTTCTTGATCTCAATACATAATCAGTCCCACTTCCTTTTCTGGTTATACAATTCCTGAATTATATTCTCTTACACCACTTCTTATATGAAAATTGTGTAAATAAGACCTCAGATATTGGCTTTAAAATAGGATTTCAATAAAGATTAAACCCATTTCCTCTTCCTTCTTTCTTATAGGCTGTAGAAATATATTTGCATGTCTTAGGTCTGTCCTGGAATCCTAAACACAAATGCTTCTTCCTCTTGGACAATGATGGACTTGGGGAGAAGACTTTAAGCATTTGTCTAACTTTTAAGTACTGTATGGATTTTTACCGTACTGGTATTTCAGCTGATTTGAAACCATAAAGTAAAGAATTCTTCCAACAAAACATTAAAAATTGTTTACTGAAGCCTTTTTATAAAGGCTGAAATATCAAAAGCTAAATAGAAATCTCTTTTCTACATGATTAACTTGTGATAAGTAATTCAAATGTCTTTAATTTGCATTGTAGTCTGACAGATGTATTTACCATTTTTGTTGAAAAGTGACGTATCAAAATTTGTAAATAACAATCTTCCCTAGATGTCAAAACTAAGAATTTATTGCAAAGTGAAATGCCACTTAAAATTATTTTTAATGGCTATGTAAATTATGTATGTAAAAAAATATGTAAATAAAAAATTTTTTATTAAAATGTCTAATTAGCACCAGTGATAGTAAGCTAGCCAAGATGGTGTTCTCTTTGCTTCTTTCCTAAGATTCATCCATAGTTTTTTACTAATTCTTTCACTTTTTTATTAAAAAAATAAGATGAATTAGGAAGTAAAAATTCATAAAAAATATAACAGACTTTATTAGTCAAGTGTTCTAGTGTTCTGTGATCTCATTAAGGTGGTTTTTCCTCTTCCATGTGGATCTTAAGCATTCCTTTATTGCTAATCCTATGTCAGTTACTCGTCTTAGCTCCTAGCATAAGTCTATTATAGGGAATCCACATTAGGTGCTGGGGGACTTTCTCACATTCTCATTACAATGCAAAAATACCAGTGGAGCAAGAAAGCTCTTGATATGTGCACAACCTATTTTTTGGCCAATTTGATCAAATTTATTTTCATTTGAGGGAATCTTTTACATTATTTCTCTTGCATAATTCCTCATGTGTTGCAATTTGAATGAATTTCAATTAGACATTACAGTTTCTGAGGATTGAGGAAAAGCAGAAGGGTAGAGAATAGGAAGAATTTACTAAACATCTACTAATTTGTCAGGCATTGTGCTAAGTGTTTTACAGATATTATCACATTTGAGTCTCACAACAATCCTATCAAGAAGGTCCTGTTATGACAATCATTTTACAATTGAGAAAAATGAGGCAGATAGCAGTTAAGTGATTTGCTCAGAGTCACATTTGTAGGATGTATCTGAGGCCAGATTTAAATCCAGGTCTTCCTGACTCAAGACTCAGTGTTCAATCCATTGTGCTATCTCCTGCCTCTAGGACTTGACCAAATACAATATAAAACTCTTCTGGGGAATCAGAAATCTTTCAGTGACTCAATAAGTCAAATATTCAATAACACATTAGTGGAGTCCTTTAATAGCACTGGTGGAGAAGGACACATTATTATCTACTACATCAGGCTTTTTGTGTAAAGGATTGTTTTATTTCAAAAAATACAATTTCACATATATATAGTAGGGGCCACTTGAGTTCAAACCCAATCTCAGATATTTACTAGCTATGTGCATCCAAAGCAAGTCATTAAATCTCTTACTGCCTTAAGAGGCATTTTTGTTTTTTTTTTTATTATAGTTTTTTATTGATAAAATATATGCTAGGATTGTTACCTTTAAAACTTTTAATCTGAAGAGCCTAAATTCTAATCTTTGTTCAAATAGAAAAACATGTGAATCAGTTTATTATACTGACAAAAAGACCCCAAATCGGCAGTGAAGAAACCTGAATTCTAGTTCTGACTACTATTTATTAGCTGCTGTGTACCCTAGGTGCCTATCCTACTCACTTACTCTACACTTAGTTAGCTTACTTACCTACACTACACCCCAGTTTCCTCATTTATAAGATGACAATTTGACTAGATGCAGAACTAAAGCTCCATGAATTTGGACCAAATAAGGAGCTGTCCAAAAGATATACACTAATTTATTGCAATTGCCTAGATGATACTTGATGTCATTGCCTCAGATTTAAGAGGAACAGAGAGAGATGATCAAGAGTAAATGGAACCAAATTATCACTCTTTGCTGATGATATGATGGTATACTTAGAGAACCCCAGAGACTCTACTAAAAAGTTATTAGAAACAATTCACACATTCAGCAAAGTTGCAGGATACAAAACAAACCCACATAAGTCATCAGCATTCTTATATATCACTAACAAAACCCAACAGTTAAAGTTACAAAAAGAAATTCCATTTAAAGTAACTAGTGATTGTATAAAATATTTGGGAATCTATCTGCCAAGGGAAAATCAGAAACTTTATGAGCAAAACTACAAAACACTTTCCACACAAATTAAGTCTGATCTAACCAACTGGAAAAATATTAAATGCTCTTGGATTGGGTGAGCAAATATAATAAAGATGACAATACTACCTAAATTAATCTATTTATTTAGAGCTATACCAATCAGACTCCCAAAAAACTACTTTGATGAACTAGAAAAAATAACAACAAAGTTCATATGGAAAAGAATAAATGGAAATAACTTTTCTTCCCATTATACCCATTTAAAACCTTTCAGGGACATTCAATTCATTGAATTTTAGAAATCATAAGGTGATTAATGCAGAAATATGTCTTGCATGACTTGATATGTGCATCATATTTCTTGTCAATAAGTAGAGAAGATGTGAGGGGAGAGAGAACCTGAAATTGGAAAAAAAAAAAAAAACAACAACAAAAAAATAACAGAAAGAAGTTGGAGCTGAAAATTAAAAATCAAATTAAAATTTTTTAATTTAAAAGAAATCATAAAAAACCTTTGTTCAGTCTGTATATAGATACTTCTTTCTTTCTCAGGCTTGATTGAATAATTTTGCTAATGAATTTCTTCCTACACGCATAAGTCAATTTGCCTCTTTCCCTTTTCAGATTTACATTGTACTAATGAAGACTTATCCTATCTTATCACTTTAGGCCTTCATGTCACTCTACCCCTTACTGCATGGAAGATACCTACTATTAATTCCAGACAGATGATTATTTCTGAAATATCTGGGTACCCTTGCTCTCAGATATCTCCATTCCCTACCCCCAAGCTCTTTGGAAACACTACCATTAAGATTCTCTGAATCCATATCACCAATGAATGAGACCTCAATAATAGCTTTACTTTTATTACTCAAAGATTTCTATCTTCATCTAGAAGATACAATTTAAATCAAAAGCACTTAAAATAGAATACCATTTCCTCCTTTATAAAATTGGAACATATTATCCCATTAATGCATACACTATCAGAGGGAAAATACACGTATGGACACAAAGATTATATATCATATAGAAACATATTCAGGGAACATGAATGGTCATTAGATATGGACATAAGAAATATATATGGCCCAGGCATATGTATAGAAAATATGAATAATAAGAGCATGCTCTCAGAAGTATACACATCCATCTAATACTGATAACTTCTGGTAATATTATCACATTGTATGTCTTGGCTCATTCTATCTTGAATGATTCATCACTGTAAATCCCTGCTTAACCTCCTGGCTGTGCTGATCTCCTTAGGGTGCCACATTTTGCTTGCTCTCTCTCTCTCTGCTGGGAAGTTCTCACCGCTTTCATCTAGTTATCAGTTGAGGAATTACATTTTCAGGGTCACTTTTTAGCCTTTTAGCTCTTATCTGCCAAACTACAGTGATTAGAAAGATTCCTTAATAAAGGCAACTAATAACTCTTTAGTCATAGCAGAAATTATGAATTGCCACATTTAACTAAAGGGCCACTCTGTTCCCAGACTAAGATCTAAGATCTGGTAAACTAAGGAAAATTAAATTTGTTCTTTGAGTGATTGATTGACTTCTGTGTTCCATGCTGTCTCAATGTATAATGCCCCAATTTAGATAGTGAAAAATTTCTTTTTACCTCTTAAGGACAGCCCATATATGGGATGTTCAAGGAGGATTAGCACCTCTGGTGTGAGG